>NW_017307491.1:20995-75620 GCF_000935625.1 Nanorana parkeri | reverse complement strand
GGACGTGGGGGGGGGGGGGGGGAGGCATTTGATTCCTGTAGTCCCTGTATCTGTAAAGTAGCCACTGTTCCAGGCTGAATCCTGTGATGGACTACAATCTCACATATAGTTTACTAATTTGTATTGAGAATGTAATCCATCATGGGAGTGAGCTTGGAATGGTGGCTACTTTACAACACGCAAAGGGACCATTGGGAACAAAAGTAGCAACCCTCCAGAAGGATGGACAGTGTCGGCAGGAATTCAGAGATGATTTGAAGATCTATGTCCGAGTGATATACAAATAATTTTCATATTTGTTAATATTTAAGGTACTTGAATGCATTTTTAAGATTTAATTCCTCAGTTTAGCGTCACTTTAAGGTTTGTATAGATTAGGGCAGAGTTAAATATTTTTGTCAGATTTTTATTTGTTTGACACCTCCTTTCAATTGTCACCAGGAGAAAAAGGCATAGACAACAATAATCATTCCTTACTTTTCTAAAAATGTGTTTTGGTCTGTGCCTTTATTCAATAGATTTCAGATCACTTATCGGCTCAGATAGAGACCCAGATCATAATTAAAACCTAAAAGTGATTATAACCCTTCCCTGCTTTATCTAAAATAAAATACCAAGTTTTGGCTGAGGTTGGGTTTAAAGTTGCAGTTTCAGTTTAAAATAAAAATCACAGCAGTGGAACCTTCTTATGCGACTTTTGCCATGAGGTGACTGCAGGTCAGACAAGAATTTGCTTGCTGTGTCGTGTAACCCTTTCTATAATTAGCTTACTAAGAAAGAGTGCAGGATGACAAATGTCCCATGTACCACCACGTTTAGAGAGAATGTTTTACTCTTGCTTTCTGCTAGCTGATTAGATGAACATCCCTATTCTGAATGCCTGTGTCAGAACATTCAGGAGGGGGAGGAGTGCAAAGAAAAGGGAGCAAACCAACAGCAGAAAGAGCCTCCTCTGTCTAAACACATCCGCTTGTTGAGTTCACTGGCTTCAGGAAGTTTTACAGTTAGGGAAAAGTAACGGATCTGCACAGTACTTGGGAAACTTTTTTTTCCCCTAGCTACTGAAGCTGTTACAATTGTTCCGAATGTTTGATATGTCTGCATCTTTTGGTAGGTGTCTGCTCTTTTACTCTTCACTGTTTGATTTGGTTAGTTACAGTCTCTGGATATTGTAAATGCTTGTCTGATTTGTATTCTACATTCAAGGAATCTGGTTATGTTAGGATTATGCTTGATCTGTGTAGATGAAGAAAAGTTTAAAATTACCGTAATCCTCTGCACTATATAAGGCTGTTTTTTTTAAAAAATTGTATTGCTATTTTTGTTTATTAAAATATGATTTTGTTTTTTTCTGTCAAAGATTTACCAAAATTTGCTAACAGTATTAAAATATGTCTGTCGTGTGTTTAAGTATGTTGTACTGCATACTGCACACCATTAATTGTGTATCTTACTACAAGATTTTATTGTTTATATTAGTAATACTGTATATAATGTGGAATAATGTATTTCCTGCTATAAATTATAATAGTATTCACTGAGCCTTATAGTAACTGTAAAAATGTGTAGTGCTTTTTCACTAGACATGTTGAATCAATTTTTTATTTACTTCATAAAATTGTACATGAATCATTTACCATGATGACAGTCATTGTTGTAGATTGTGACATAAAGACATTGACTTTGAGGGACAGACGCACATACCTGGAGATTGTGGAGTTTGAGAAGCCAAACTAGAAGTGGGCAGAGTTTTGCACTAGTTGGGGAGGACTTAATTGGGCATCTAGATAAAAATGATTACTCCATTATTCATTGAGGAGCACAGTGCTGTAATAGAGACCTGTGGGTATATGCTGCCACTTGCAATAAGAATAGGCACATAGATGTTAGAAGAAAAAAATGAACAAACCAAAGGGGGCAGCTTCACCTGGTAGCTATATCCCTTTACTGCAAAAGCCTGCTTTTTTTTACCCTAGTGTCCTTAGGTGGACGGATGGCTTTTCTTCAATCAACAGCTGCTCATAGTTTCAGCCAGATAATGTAGTGCTTGCAAATCTTGCTCTGAGCTGTCTGTCTCTGCTTCCTCATCTGAACTTTCTTTGAATGCTTCAGGGGCATCTGCAACTTGCAGTCTCATGTTTAAATCCTTTGCTAGTACCATGGAGGGTTTTATGATTTGTTTGATTCGGATTCTTTCAAATGCTGACTGGAGAGTGCACAGAAAGTAGCCTCCTCCTTCCCCATATCATCTCCAAATTTGGAAGTGGAGGTCCTGGATCATCTAGAATCAGAGAAGGTGAATGCTTTTGGCAAAGAATCACTCTGTTCTATTAGTGAGGATGATCAGTCAGCAACTATGTTATCTCGAGACAAGGAGATGGTTTCCATTCTCATCCAGGTAATTTGGGAGACTGTAAATTTAGAGAATTCACCCGATTCATCCCATGGGTCAAACATTTTGTTTGGCACTTTCAAACCTTAGGGTTCATATAAGGTTTTTCCATACCACTCTTTCTCTGACGATTTACTGTGCAAGGACTAAAATTATCCAGGCAGACCCTCTGACTTGATAAAAGCTACATTACTCATTTGCAGAAGTCTTTGTAAGAAAAGTGGGCTACCTCCCCCACTGTCGATTTCCAGGCCAAATAAGGCCACGGGTGTTCCAGTAGAGTAATCCTATCATTTTAGGTCCCAACGGACAGAAAGCTGGAGTCCTTATCCAGACTGATGTATATCATCACTGGATCCCTACTGTGACCAGTTTTGGCTTTAGTCCTTGTCTCCCAAACTATTTCAGATTGGGTCCAACTGTCAGGGCCTGTAGGTTTTAGGCACTGTCACATCTTAATGAGCTCAAATCAGATTGTAAAAGCTAGTATATACCGTGTTTCCCCGAAAATAAGACACTGTCTTATTTTATTTTTTTACCCCAAAAAAATACACTAGGTCATATTTTCAGGGGATGTCTTATTTTTTGGTATGGTAAGAATGAGAATAATACTGTTGCTCTTTCTTTCTTTACCTACTGGTCAGTATCGGTAATGCTGTTCCCTTTCTTTCACAGGCGGAGTGCATCTGGTATCACTCTGCCTGCCACAGTAACCGGCGCTATAGGGGAAGTATCGGCTAATGTGGCTCTGCTCCCTCCACCACAGCCTTACTTTCTACAGCGCTGGCTTCCTTTGCTATCAGGGACAGCGGTACCAGCGGTGCAGCAGTGGGGACATCAGACAGTGGACAGCGCTGTAAAGTACGGTACCATTTACCGGTACACATTACAGTACAGTACCATTACATTAAGCAGTGCCTTCAGGGGGACAGCAGTTGGTGAAGTATGGTACTGGAGTGCTCCCTGTCACTGCGCTGGCCGGAGGGAGTCCCCTGTCATCCCCTTAATACAGTATGTCCCCGCAGGCTGATACCATCACTCCTGCTCTTCAAGTTTCCCCTCACATGCTACCACCAAACTAGGTCTTATTTTCAGGGTAGGTCTTATATCACAGGAATCTTGAAAAATAGTGCTAGGTCTTACTTTCGGGGTAGGTCTTATTTTCAGGGAAACAGGGTAGTTGTGAGTTGCAGGCTGGGTTCTAGTTGCCTGATGTCCTGGTTCTGCACAAATTTCTCTGCTGAGGTGTTGGTCATCAGACCAAACAACCAAGGAGACCTTGGTGAATCTGCCTTTCTTGGGAGTCGGAATATTTAGTGTAGTATGGGATTAGATCATTAAGAATCCCACAGGAGGTAAACATACCCTTTTACTGCAGTTTTGTGACACTGGGCCTTCCTTCTCTGCATGCCAGTGGGCTCTGCCATGGTCTCCAAATCTTAACTCTTGCAATCTACCTCTTCATGAAGGGTTACCCACACTTATGAAAGTGGGGGTTGTAACTTAAACTTTTTTAATTGGATTGGTTGTGCACCACATGCCTGGGTCAGAGGAAATGTATCATCGGGCTACAAAATAATGTTTCAGTCTAACCCGCTGGAGAGGTTTTGTGCCTCCAACCCTTGTCTCCTTGAACATCAGAGTATCGTCTAATGGCTGTGGAAGAACATCTCTCACAGGAGGGGATTGTCACAGGATGTGGGAACATTTAGGGGGTTTTATTTCCACCTTCACAGTTACCAAGAAGAATAAGCTTGTTCTATCCTAGACCTCAAGGTGCTCAACACCTTTGTAAAGTTTTACAAGTTCTGAATTTAGTCAGTTCAGTAACCTCCTTATGTAAGGGGGATATTCGAGCTTCCTTAAAAATTTGTTACACATATTTGCACATTCCCATATTCCCTGGCCACAAATGCTTTCTACAAATTGTGGTAGGGGACAATCGTTACTAGTTTGACTCTTCCTTTTGGCCTTTTGTTTGCTTTTCGGATGTTCACCAAGGTGAACCAACTTCCAGTGTTAATCCTGCCTTCACATCTGGTGTATCTGAGGTTTATCCTGGGTTTCAGGATGGCAAAGGTTTTCCTTTTAACAGGAAAAATTCTGAAGTTGCAAGTTTAGGTCAAGCAGCATCGGACTGTTCATCATCTGTTTATTGTTGCATGAGGACTCTGGAACTCATAGTGGCCTCATGCTAGGCAGTCTGATTTGCATATCATTATACCAGAATAAAGATTATAGGAGAGAGAAAAGAAAAGGTAGAGAGGTGGGGGAGTGAGGAAATCCAGTAGTAAAAGGGGAATGACTAGTCATTGTTTTTATTGGCAGATGATCTATATTCAAAAGCAGAAAGAATATATCCCTCTCCTCTTTTTTGTTGCTTGATTACTGATATTGTAACTAATATGTAAAGGTCTATTACAAATGTGTTTGTAATAAAAGTGGCAAAGGTTGTACTTTACTAAATTTTACTTTACTTTATATCATTTGCCTGGTATCATTTCATACATCTTTATGTGTTATTTATGGTTGAATCTTGTATATTCCTTTCACATTAGTAAAAAAAAAAAAAACCTGCCATATGGGAAATAATGATTTCTGCAATATTTATTTCTGCTTTAGACAAACAGAAGTGCAGTGAAGGCCTTCAACAAAGAGAATTGCCTACTGATAGCACTGATGGGACAAGCTCCGTATTTTTTATGACAGAACTACAAAGATCTTCCTCACACAAGAATGCCAATTTTGCAAATAGAGAAGAAAGGTGAGTTTTAGAAATAACAATTAGAGTTGTAAAATGAATCTCCAGCGATGTGCACACACTTTGCTTGAGAATCATTTTACTCAATGAATCTAATTTCTTCATGTTAACAGTTTGCTTCTACGGTCTTTATAATTTTGGCGTAGAGGTTGCACCAAAAAAACCTACTACCTGCTGTAGCAGTTGTATTGTATTTTACACTATAGAGAGTGCAGCAACCGTATTGAGATTCTGTAGTGGTGTGGGTACAGAGATAGAAACTTTGGGGGGAAATCTTACCACTGGCATATCCAAGAAATATAACAATGCATGGGGAGACTACAAAAAAAACTGCATTTATGCAAAACTAAAATGCCAATTTTGATTGTACTGATCCTTGTCCCTTGGCTTTCTGTGCCCTCCTTTGATGTAGAATCTGTTTAGAAATTAACTATAATTTTGTTTTCCTTTAAACAGTGCTTCGGAAGCTGAACAAGTATGGATGGAAAGTTCACTAAACCCTACACTGCCGTACCAATATTCATTAAAGGAGAGGAGTAGGATTCCAGGGATTAACCAGGATTTGACTGTGTCTTTGAGCCCAGTAAAACTGATACTGAACAGTGACCTCACACCAAGGCTGCAGACCTTTGAAACAAGCAATCCGGATTGTGTTTCTGCAGATTTCCAAGAGCAATCAGGAAGCAAAATTGTTCAGGCAAACTGTAATTATGACAGCTTTGTTAATGCTAACAATAATCCCGCACTTAGTGAGAAGCAGGTATCGTTTTTCTCTAGTACAAATGCTTCTCCTAAAATATTAAGGTCACAGTTTTCAGTAGACCATAACAACTCTCATAACCAAGGCAGTCCCATTTTACAGCATGTAGTAAAACCCCAATCTTCACAGCCACCACTTCCTGAGAAAAAGAGAATTTCTGAAGGTGAACGATCATTTGGCTCCATTTCTCCTTCTTCAAGTGGCTTCTCAAGTCCCCACAGTGGCAGTACAATCAGTATCCCTTTTCCTAGTTTTCTTCCAGATTTTTCAAAAACCTTAATTGAATCTTCATTCCCAGGTAAGAAAATGGTTTGACTGTACTTTGGTTACACAAGACAATGTGGCATATTTATAAAGCATGGAGTGTGACATTCACCAAACATTCACTGCAGGTGAACTTATCATGTCATTTAATACACCTGCAGTGAATTTTTGGTTATTGCCACTTTCACTGCTTTATAACTAACCTTTAATGTATTTAAAACTTTAAAGTGTAGCAGGGACCCAGACCATGCAAACTAAAGTATTTACGTACTCTGCGCAAGCAGTAAAAGCACTACATACAGACCTTGATTCACCTCTGTAGCTTTGTGCATTGTGGAGAAATTCTTCTGGTCCTCCAGCTCTGCTTTAATTACAAATCCCAACATGCCTCTGCCTCTGGAATTCATGCCTGTAACTGTCAGTCTTGCAGTGCCAGGTGGGACTTGTAGTTCCACAACAGGTGGAGGGCTTGAGATGCCCATCCCTGCTTTACAATATAAGCAGCTAGGGAAGTCAGACTTGATAGTATTATGTAAATACTTTGGGGGGAATTTATCAAAAGCAGAGCAGACCAATCTGGAGCAGCTGTGCATTGCAGCCAATCAGCTTCTCTCTTCAGTCCAATTAAGATTTTAAAATGAATTGGTTGCCATGCACATCTGCTCCAGATTTTGTCTGCTCCCTTTCTGATCAATTCCCTTCTGAATGTCCATAGTCCGGGCACAGTTGAATTTTAAAGTAGAATGTATTTTTCTTTGGTAATAGAGATGGGGGTCAGTGTTTTATTGCTGTCCCTATTATAGAGACTTTCCATAACCTCTGCCCTGGTAATAGTAACCAGGAAATGAAGAGAGGGAAAATCTTTCTATTTAGATACAGGCAGCGATAAAGACCCGTTAGAGGTTCTAAACCTTCCATAGTTACATAGTATTTGGGGTTGAATAAAGACATAAGTCCAACCCATATAGGTCCACGCATCATCTCATTCTTAGGGATACTGGTATCCCTGGATATTACGGTCCCTCAAGAAATTGTCCAAACGTTTCTTGAACAAATCTACACTCTTGGCTGAAATCACTGCCGATGGCAGTGAGTTCCAGACCTTAACCGCTCTTACTGTAAAGAACCCTCTTCACCCATTGTGCTGGAATTTTTTCTCCACCAACTTTACACACCACCTCATCTATGCCCATAGCCCTCAGCTTGTGAAGTAAGCACTTGTGTGGTACCGTATCAAATGCCTTTGAGAAATCCAGGTATACCTCATCTACCGGCTTCCCTCCATCCATATCTCTGCTTACCCCCTCATAAAAAGTTAGCAAGTTAGTCAGGCAGGAATGGTCTTTCCTGAACCCATGCTGATTGTCATTAACTATGCCCTTATCCTTAACAGATTTTACCAAATAGTCCTTAATTATACCTTCTAACAGTTTACAAACTACCGATGTTAGACTGACCGGCCCATAGTTCCCAGGTTGGCATCTAGCCCCCTTTTTGAATATTGGAACTACCGTAGCCCTCCGCCAATCACATGGTACCCTACCAGTCACTAAGGATTCCTTAAAAATTAGGAATCCTCTTTTTTTAATGTCATTACTGTCCATGTTGGAAACATTTTCCTCATATCCTGTTTCAACCCTTCCCAACTCTATCCAAAAAAAAGTTTTTACCGCATGCGACTGACAGTACAACTGACAGTTTGTTGCTACATGTTACATAATAGATCTCTGCCTCTACCAATATTGCATGTAATATCTAACATTTGATTTTTGTTTGACTGAAGCTCTATAGGTTCCCTTAAACTTTGGAAGACTACCTGTGAACTGTGCGCGTGGAATTTATAAAAACTGGAGCAGCCAGAATCTGGAGCAGTTGCCCATGGCAACCAATCAGCTTCTCTCTTCAGTTCAGTTAGGCTTTGAAATGAAAGAGAAAAGCTGATTGGTTACTATGGACAACTGCTCCAGATTCTGTCTGTTGCAGTTTAATACATTTCCATATGTGTATTTTATCAAATCTTCATATAAGATATAATATTAGGCGATCATAAAGCTGAAGAATCAAAAACAAATTAAGATACTGTAATCTAAAATACTCAGATGTTTCTGGGGCACCATCAGGCTTTAAATTAAAGATCTACTGTTTATGGGTGTAAATGCGCAGTAGTTTTGGTGGTGCCTCACAACCCTAAGTAACTGGGAGAGCTCCACTGACATTGCTACAGAGTTTTGTGGACCAAGTATAAGATTACACAAGTGTCAGATGGATTTTGGAGGCGTTGCTCTTCGAACACCTAGGAGGAAACCGGCTTTTCCCATATTGCTCTGCAAACATGCAGCAAACGCCTTAAGAGTGTGCAAAACATGTTTGCAGTGCCCTTCCAATGGCATGAATGGCAAACTTTGCAAGTAAAGATCTTGCAGGCAAGATCACAATTAATGCAAAGCAATGCAAAACGACACAAAGTCGTGTGTCGTGTGTGTGTGTACTAGTCCATTCGCTTTTTAAAAGCTTTATTATTTTTATTTATTTTTTATGTTCTATTCTGCCCACTTCACCACTGCAGATGTTGTGCGCTATGTAATATACTCTGCATTTCTCTGATATATACATTCACTACTGGACATGATATACTCCAAACTTGTCACTTTATACACTACACAGTATCTACTATACATCTTATGCACTATACTGTACATTTTTATACTATAACTTATTTATGCGTATAACGTTTTGTATACATATCGGTTTTCTGCTATTTGATTTTCCCCATAAACTCAACAAAGCTCTATACTTTTCTGTTTGTTAAATACTCCAAACTTTATTAATATTATGTTATACACTGAGTGGCCAGATTATTATGACCACCTAACGTTTGTAGGCAAATTAGCCATAATTTTGCGCTGAAGTTGCTAGAGGGCCAGACCATTATTAATAGGGAAGCAGGTTGTTTACCACAAAAGTAGAAGTGATTTTTTTTTCTGAAGATATGGGTAAACAACGCGATTTAACGGCCTTTAAACGTGGGATGATTGTTGGCGCTCAAGCCATGGAGCGAGTATCAGCAAAACAGCAGACTTCGTTAAATGTTCAAGAGCAGCTGTTGTTAAAGTGTTTAAAGACTGGACTGTCAGCCGAAAATCTGGGTCTGAATGTGCGAATTGTGGTCGTCAGCGACTAGTCTATGTTAGGGCAGAACGGAGAGTGGCAAGACTGGTACAAGACAACAGAAGGGCAACAGTGCATCAAATTACTGCAGATCTTAATCAGGGATCCTCTCAAATGATCTCTGAACGCACTGTTCGCCCTACACTGCATCGTATGGGATATGGAAGCCGAAGGCCTGTTCAAACACCTTTGCTGTCTGCAGTTAACAAGATAAAACGTCTCCAATTCGCACAGGAATACAAGGATTGGACAGTCGAGCATTGGAAAAAAGTAATGTGGTCCAATGAATCACGTTTCCAGTTGCATCATGCAGATGGCAGAGTGAGAATTTGGCGGAAACAGCATGAAAGCATGCACCCCATGTGCATGAGTACAAGCCTTCAAGCTGGTGGGGGCAGTGTTATGGTTTGGGGCATGTTTTCCTGGCATGATTTGGGCCCTTTAATTCGTGTGGAACAACGTCTGAATAGCACAACATACCAAAGTATCGTTGCTGATCAAGTTCATCCTATCATGTTGATGGCGTATCCCAATGGAGATGGCTTCTTCCCAGAAGACAATGTGCCATGCCACAGTGCTCGTATTGTGCAGGAGTGGTTTCAAGAACATGAGGGAGACTTTACCTTGCTTAGGTGGCCCCCACAATCACCAGATCTCAATCCAATTGAGCATTTGTGGGACGAAGTTGAAAGAGCCCTCAGGCAGCTGGTTCCACAACCATCAAATCTCACAGAAGTGGACAGTGCTATTCATTAGGCATGGTGTCAGATTCCTTGCATCACCTTTCAACATCTTGTGGAGTCAATGCCAAGAAGAATTGCCGCAGTATTGAAGGCAAAAGGTGGCCCAACGAAGTACTGATGGGGAAGTCATAATAACCTGACCACTCAGTGTATACTCCCCCTGCACCTATTTATACATTATGGTGGGAACTTACCACAACTGAAGCAGACAGAATCTGGAGAAGTTGCCCATAGTAACCAATCACCTTCTGTCTTTCATTTTCAAAGATTAAAAGAGAACTATGAGGTAAGTGTTTTTTCCCATAGTTCTGTTAGGGTAACGGGAGGACATATACTAGCATCCTTCTGTGACCCAAAGCTCAGTAAATCCATACCAGACCCCCTGTCTAGGATTTGTTTTAGGTGGAGGGGGACCACATGTTGTTTATTACATTTTTTTAATTAATTTTTTTTACATGTAATATAATTGTACCTAAAGTCAGCTTGTGAATTACTACTTCAACTGCCAACCAAACCCAGACAAAAAAGAAAAAAAATTAACCAAAGTAACATAATGCAGCACTTTTATTAATTGCTTTTTGTTCTTGCTTTTTTCAGATAACTCAGCAGATAATAAGCTCATGACAGTAAAGTTTGTGCAAGACACATCCAAATTTTGGTATAAGCCTGAAATTTCCAGAGAACAAGGTATTGGTTGACTACTTAATTTCACTTTCTTGAGGAGTGCTGCTAGTAATTCATGTTATATGATTTGTTAAACTTTTTCACACATTCTTCTCTCCAGTTTTTTTTTTTTATAAATAGTCCTTTTTTTGTTCAGTACAATGCAAAGTTAATTCCATACGCTTGGTGTTCTCTGAAATGCCCTGTCTACAGCAGAAAATAATGAGGTTGACTCCATTTTTAATTTACATATGAACATTATATTAAAGTGGCAAAAATAAATAAAGGCATGTGAAATTCAACCTCAACCTGTCTTTATTCAACCTCAAATACTATGTAACTGTTAATGTGGAATTGTTCAAGAAACTTTTGGACGATTTCTTAAGGGACCGTAATATACAGGGGTACAGGTACTCCTAGAATGAGATCCTAATAGGTTGGACATGATGGACTAATGTCTTTATTCAACCTCAAATACTATGAAATAATAAAAAAAAAAAGTAAAACCACTTACAGTTGCCAGAATACAACAATTTTCACAATATTGGGCCTTGAAACAACTTTATAACGACCCAGTAGATAGATCTGACTATTTTAAAGTATCGTATATCTCTGGCAGGACATATGATCCTGAAAAAAAGTTTGCCAGCCCATTTACATTTTTGGGATTTCTCCACAAAAGGATTCCAAATGTGGTCTAATCTTCCTCTAAATTATAATGGTGAAATACAATTTTTTCTATCAAGAAGCACTGGATGTTTAAACAATCATTGTCATTAAATTAAAAATTATGTGAACCCCTTTATTTAGTAACTAGTGGAACTCCTTTTAGTAACCTGAAACTAATGCTTGATCAGACCTAAACATCAGGTCACACTAGTGATCCTTTTGCTGGCAACAACTGCCCAGCATCAGGATCACTATACAGGTTTAAACAGGGTAGATAACCCACATGTTTCTGTGTGTTGTTCCTTCACTGGCTGGATGAATGAGACATTGCTCACTCGCTGGCAACTTAGATTCTGCAGTGTTTCCATTAATGAGGAAGCAATGCCTTCCTCATCCAGCCAGCAAGGCAACAACACATGAAGGTGAGTATTTCCTCTGCAGTTTTTAGTAAGGAGGGAAGCAGTGGTACTGAACTTCTACGATTTATAAACTGTCAGTCTCACTGTAGGGTAATGGAGGCAACATTATTTAAGTAAACCTTTCTCATCCTTTCTAGTTTTAACAATTTTTTGAGTATTTCATTTGTGAACAATTAGTCTTGAAGGAGGGAAACCAGTTTTTTGTTTTTTTCTTTTTATATGGAAGGGTAATTTAATCTTAAATTCCTTTGCTATGCTATGATATTGGTATGCTCTACCCTGGGATGAAGAACAAAGGCAGAGGGAGCTCCAAAACCATCAGTCCGCAAAGCCCTGGCATGGACAGACAAGAAGATGGCAATGCTAGTGCATAACGTAGCATATGCAGAGTCTCTGTCGGGGGCTACGATAGATTCGGAGACTAGAATATTATTCTAGTAATCTGTGGACCTCACCTCCACTATGTAAAAATGTGCCCAGCCTGACCACAACCCATTTTCTTAAGCAGGGTACACATGGTGCAAATTTCAGCAGGAATGGGTCAAAATTCAATCCATGGGTGTCCCTATCTCCTCAACAGAAGTTGATCAACTGCGAGCACTGTTTGGGTGTGTGTATGTATGTATATATATGTGAATATACCGTATTTTGCGCACCGGTACATAGGACGCAGGCAGTTTCTGTGACAGAAGCTGTAGTAAGTGACTGCTGAGACAAGTGGCACTGTGATTACAGCGCCACGGTCTCAGTGTTCACACAGAGCAGACGAAGAACGCATGTTCTTTGTCTGCTCTAGGGCCTCTATGGTGAGCTCCTATCCTGTGGGTACGGGTCCCCCAGAGGAGCGGGGGACTCGAAAACCACAGATTTTGTTGCCAGCAGTTTATATATTAATGGCTGTGTGTTGAGTTATTTTGAGGGGACAGCAAATGTACATTGATATACATGCTGTACACTCGCTACTTTACATTGTAGCAAAGCGTCATTTCTTCTGTGTCATCACATGAAATGATATAATAAAATATTTACAGAAATGTGAGGGGTGTACTCACTTCTGTGAGATACTGTGTGTGTGTGTGTGTGTGTGTGTGTGTGTGTGTATATCTAGATATGTATATATCTAGATATATACATATCTAGATATATACACACACACACGTCCCAACACCGAGCTGTGGGATATACCTCTAACAACATTAGATCATTTAGAGCCATTAATCACTACTTTCTGAATAACTGGTCTAAGCCAGGCTACTATGAGGGATTGTGTGAAATATTTCTGTCCAAGTATACTATATACACACCGCGACTCTTTTGTCTAGGTTTTTGCTTACTTCCTGATAAAAAGAAAGGTTTGGTTTGACAACTTTAGTCTTTTGTGAATCAATTCTGACTGCCACTATCTCTGTGTTTTTTTGTTTTGCTTTTTTGTTTTTATCATACTCAAAGTGTTTTCCCAACTATAGAACTTAAGCTTACAATTCTGTTATTACTAAGTAGACATTGATCTCTTTTTAAATATAGGCACTGCATTGGCCTTGTGCCAATCCATTGGTACCAAGCCAGTTATTAAAGAGTCTCTAAAAGCTAGAAAAATAACAGAGTTCAATTCTTTGAGGACATGTTGGTGTAAGCCATCTGACTCGGGTGCCTTATTCAACTTTATTTTGTCTAACTGTTTCTAAACCATATCAATTTTGAACAGTTTATTTATGGTACTGCTATCCCCATTTAGCACCTCCTTATTTTCCTTTGTATAGATTTGAAGGTGTCATTTAATAGATTTCTCTTTGTCCCCAGTCACCAAATCTGAGTTATCTTGTAATGGGCCTACATAATTAGATCTAATCACTTTACTAATAATATTTATCAATATTCCTTGCAAATAGACAGAAAGGGAGGTAAGAGACAGTTTACCCAAACTATGTACCACATCCTGATGTTTTCATAGCAGCGGTTTAGTTCACACATACTTTTAATACCCAAATCAGAAGGGCCTTACCAATATAAAAAAATATATACTATAAAGTTGTTATCCTGACAAGGTCCTTAGATTAGAATTCTTCCCAAGAAGTTAGGTCTCCATAGAATACACTTAGACATAGCTACTTTTATATAGAGCTGTGGACGTTAGACAATCCAGATGCTTGAAAGACACAATTTAATCCTTAAAGTAAGTTTTCCAAATATTGGACTCCCTGCACAAAGCACAACTAGACCCCAGAGCTTTAAAAAGCTAGATCATGGAGAAATCATCAAGATTTCACCAGTTTTGCAAGGTGCCCTTCACCTCTCATTAGAAGACATTAGAGGACCCCCAGTGCTATAAGGCAGAAGCGCAAACCACTACGCCACTGTCCTGCCCCACACACACTGATCTATTCTGGATATCAACCCATAGTTACATAGTATTTGAGGTTGAATAAAGACATAGGTCCATCAAGTCCAACCTATTGCGTGTATGTATTTATGTTTTAGCAGGTGTGTGCGTGTATATGAGTCCATGTGTGATTTTGCTCTTAAGAGTACTGGTACCCCTTTATGTTACGGTCTCCAAGGAAGTTGTCCAGGAGTTTCTTGAATGATTCCACACTCTCAGCTGAAATCACTTCCTGCGGCAGCGAGTTCCAGACCCTAACCGCTCTAACTGTGAAGAACCCCTTGCGCCCCGTGTGTTGAAATGTATCTTCTACCAATTTTTGGTGGTGCCCTCTGGTCTCGGTTACGGAGCTAACCGTAAACAGTTTGTTATTAATGTTGCTGTCGCCGTTGAACAGTTTATACCGAAAATCATGTCCCCCTTAATCTCCTAACCTCCAACGAGAACATATTTAATTTTAACAACCTTGCTTCATAGTTCAGGTCCTCGAACCCCTTAATGAGTTTGGTTGCCCTCCGCTGGATTTTTTCCAGCTCAAGGACATCTTTTCTGAGTACCGGTGACTAAAACTGGACCGCATAATCCAGATGTGGCCGAACCAGTGATCTGTAAAGTGGCAAAATGATAGACTTGTCCCTGCAATATATTCCCTTCTTAATGCAAGACAGGACTCTACTTGCTTTGTTTACAGCAGTCTGGCACTGCGAGCTGTTCTTCAATCTGCGTTCTATAATGACCCCCAAATCCTTCTCCGTTTCAGACTTCCCTAGTGGCACACCCATAAGTGTATAGTCCATTTGCCTATTTTTAACTCCAAAGTGCATTACCTTGCATTTATCGACATTGAACTTCATCTGCCATACAGTCGCCCACTCCCCGAGTTTATCCAGGTCCTCCTGTAATGTTACAATGTCTAAATCCGTGTCTATTTACAAGATGTTCAATGGTGACAGCAACATTGGCAACAAACTGTTTGAGATTAACTCCATTACAAAGACTAGAGGCCACCACCTAAAGTTGGTGGAGAAAAAATTCCAGCACAATGGGCGAAGAGAGTTCTTTACAGTAAGAGCGGTTAAGGTCTGGAACTCACTGCCATCGGCAGTGATTTCAGCCAAGAGTGTAGATTTGTTCAAGAAACATTTGGACAATTTCTTGAGGGACCGTAATATCCAGGGATACCAGTATCCCTAAGAATGAGATGATGCGTGGACCTATATGGGTTGGACTTGATGGACGTATGTCTTTATTCAACCCCAAATACTATGTAACTATGTAACATGTCAGACTAACTGGTCTATAGTTCCCCGGTTGGCATTTTGACCCTTTTTTAATATAGGTACCACATTAGCCCTCTGCCAGTCGCTTGGCACTCTACCAGCCATTATGGATTCCTTGAAAATAAGGAACAATGGTCTCGTTATTACCTGGCTGAGTTCTTTGAGTACCTTGGGGTGTAGATTATCAGGTCCTAATGCTTTATTTGCATTAAGTAGTTTAAGCCTATGTTGTATCCCAGTTTCAGTCAACCACTCAGGTGTATTTCTTGTTAAATTTTGTGTTTTATCATGTACATTAAACCCGTCTGTTTCCTTGGTCAATACCGACGAGAAAAAAGTATTTAGCGCCTCGGCCCTCGTTTGTGACTAATCTCCCATTTTTTATCCTTTATTGGGCCCATCTGTTCCTTTCTCCCCTTTTTACTGTTTATTGCTAAAAAATTTGGGGGTTCCTTTTACTAACTGTGGCGATATACTTCTCACATTCAATTTTAGCTGCCCGGAATACCAGTTTACATCCGTTATTACATTCTTTGTAGTTTTGGAATGCCAATACTGTCCCCTCTGTTTTATACTTAGTAAATGCCACTTTCTTTTTCTTAATGTGTTGTTTTACCGTTTTATTTAGCCGTATTGGCTTCGTTTTTGATCTTTTATTTTTGTTACCCAGCGGTATACACTTGATAATAGCATTTTTTAATTTGTTCTTTAAACAGTCCCACTTTTGGTCAATGTTTAGTTTATGAAATAAGTTTTCCCATTTGATTTCACCCACTATATTGCATAGTTTATCAAAGTTGGCCTTCCTGAAGTTTAGGCTTTGGGTCTGACCATCCCCCTTACCTTTCTTGCACCCAATATTAAAAGCAATCACCTTGTGATCACTATTACCCAGTGTCTCCCCGATTACAATATCCTCAATTAACTCCATATTGTTGCTGATGATCAGATCTAGGATGGCATTTTTCCTAGGCGGGACCTCAACCATCTGATCCATGAAATTGTCTCGCAACATATTAAGAAAACGGGCAGCCTTTGCCGATTTGGAAGTTCCATTAGCCCAGTTGATGCTTGGGTAAAGGAAGTTCTCATTACCACAACATTTCACTGTTTCCCCGCTATTTCTATTTGGGATTGTAGGTGGGCCTCCTCCTCTTCCCCTATATTTGGAGGTTTATAACAGACACCCACAATAAGTTTACGGTTAAGGTCCGTTCTATCTAGTTCTAGCCATAATGATTCCACATCATCTCCACCACTTGATGCGATATCGTCACGGATGTGCATAATGAGGTTATTTTTAACATATACACATTGCTCTTCTTGCCAGTCTGTCCCTCCTGAACAGGTTGTACCCTTCTATGTTAGTAGCCCAATCGTGTGTGCTAGTCCTCCTCGAGTAACAGAATTTCAATGTTCACCTATTTTCGTCCCGCACACCTAGACCCACTGCGCTCCCGAGCCGTGTGCAGAAGACCAACTCACGGCTGGCTGCCACTCTGCCGCTCGCTGTCTCTGTGAGACAGGGACATTTGTCCACTGTCTGCTTAGCCTTATGAGAGGTGACATCTTGACTACATCCAGAGCAGCCTGACCGCTGGAACACGCACAGCAGCCTCTCTGCCTGATCCACCCCCCCTCCCCTGTCTCACTTGATCTCCTGGCAACAAGGACGCTGTCCCTCCGCTCTCACAAGCCCCACTGCACACACCACACAGGACGGCAGCTCCTGTTCACCTGGAGACTAGGATGTTCTCCCTCTGCACCTCTGCTCCAAATTTTTGACATCATCCTCT
Source organism: Nanorana parkeri (assembly GCF_000935625.1). NCBI lineage: Eukaryota > Metazoa > Chordata > Amphibia > Anura > Dicroglossidae > Nanorana > Nanorana parkeri. The sequence goes on along the minus strand of NW_017307491.1, from coordinate 58,325 downwards.
CGAGTCAACCCAAGGGACAAGCTTATCTCAAGCCCAGCACCAACTCATCTGACTACATAGGTCTTCGGGATCTCCACTATCACAACGCCGATGACATCGCATCAACCCTTACCTGACGGTGAGTCTCTACACTCCACACCTTGCATCCATTGTGCGTGATTTCGCACCTCTCCATTGTTCTCCACTTGTTTCCCCGCTCACCCCCCACCACCCAAACCAGGAAGGACCAAACCCGATCGCTTCCACATCACCGCCAAGCCAGCCGGATCGCTCCAACGATCAATGAGGTTTCCTCAACTGATTACTTACCATTTATTTGCCTTGTTGTGGCGCTTCCTTTCCTCCTTTTTGTTTCATGACCCATCACTGTGCCTTGCATTTGGAGGTAATATTGACCATCATATAGAAAAGCATTATGAGTTGGTATAAAATATAGAAAACTCAATAAAAAAACATTTTGTGTTCAGAAATCTCTAGAGTAGATAGGGAACTCTCCACCACTTTTAACCCCTTGGAATGTAGAATAGAGGAATATAGAGTGTCAACATCAATGCCCACTTGTAACTTATCCTCAGGGACTTCTAAATATTAGTGTTTCGGACTGGACCTACCACATAGGCACTAAACAGTGGATAACACTTGAAAATTCTCTTTGTGGACAACTAGAGCTTTTAACCCCTTCATGGTCATCAATTTAGAGATGCGCATAAATATTGGCCCTAGAATTATTGCTCTCACTCTGGCGTGCACGGCGATACCCAACATATGTAACGCGATTGTCGTTTTCAGTACGTAGGCACACCCGACACGTGTTTACGTGAAGATGCACATGCTAGCGGGGGCAGGGGGACTTTTAAAAAAATTACAATTATTTTAACATTTATTTTATTCAATATTAATTTTTAAAACTTTTTTGTTTTTTTAACTTTAATTGCTATCACATAGGGGGGCTTACAAGCCCCCATGTGATAGCATAGTAGTGATGACAGGTCCTTCTTAAGGTGATGCTGGGGGTCCAAAAGACCCCTAGTATCACCTTTATGCTTATTGCTGGGCTTCAGGAGCCCAACACTGGCAGCTAAGGGACCGGAAGTGATGTAATGTGCATCGCTCCCATAGTACGGGGAGGAGGTTGGTGAACGGAGGTACCGCCGTACGCTCACCCGAACTGCACATCGGTGCGGGTGTCCGTGCTCGGACGCAGACAGGATCCATCCTGATGGATGTACTGCGCAGGTGAACGTACGGCCACGTACTTCCATAGAGAAGAACAGGCTGCTGCGTACAATCACACGCAGCACCTGTCCTTCAGGGGAACAGCCTGATACGGCTGTGCACGGCACAGGGATCTGTACGGGCCGACACTTAGCTGTGTGAATGAGGCCTAAGTGTCAGATAATACTCCTATTTTTAAAACCTAAAAATGCATTAGGCAGAAAGGAGATGAGCTTGTGTGACATAATGGTGTTAATTGTTTGTTTTTTTGTTTCTTTTTCCATTTTAATTTAGCTATTGCAGTTCTTAAGGACAAAGAACCTGGTTCCTTTATTGTTCGAGATAGTCATTCTTTCAGAGGAGCCTATGGATTGGCTATGAAAGTTGCTACCCCACCTCCATCTGTAATACAGCTGAATAAGAAAGGTATGGCAATGGATTATGATTTTGTATATGTGTTGTCCACATTTAAACTAATGAACAATTTTGGCAAAACATAGTATTTGTGTCCTCACCAGTAATTTTTCTGCATTATTATCTTTGTTGTTATTTAATGTATGCAGCATGTTCTCAAGTCGCTTTAGAAAGAAGAAAATACTTAATACTTACAAGAATTCCTCATGAGATGTGTTATTAATGCCAATAGTTTACTGTGCCTGTCTCCCATCAAGACCCATTAGAATAGGAGTTAAACTATATTTTTTATTATTGCTCTATATAAAAAACAAGATATTTTTGTTTTATAGGGCCTAGGGCAAGTACAGACTTCCGCTCTCACCTAACAATCATCCCAACCCAACTGCTCTCATTTAAAAAGAACGGAGCGTCAGACTTTATTATGTGTGTGTGCTTTAGGGAATCACCTAGTTTATGTATTACCAGCCCCTCACCCTTGAAAACTAAAAGGCTAGGGCAAACCAGATTTTTTTACTTCATTTTATATTTTTATATTGTTACATTTACATAGTAAGGAGTTAAATATTCACCAAGTGGTTTTCCACCATATATACTGTATGTAAAGTATATTTCTATTCAGGTACCTGCATTTTCTACCTGCTAGCAGTTTTTTTCAAGTAAGGCTAATTATCTATGCAGTACTGCGATGTAGAATAACTAATTTACATATTTTAAATCCTCTAAATCCATGTGGCCCTTTGGTGATTGTTGCGCAACCCTTGGAACCCAGTACTCAAAAGTGGGAATGTTGATTTGATGTTTTTTGATGTGATGTCAGAAACCCCTGCAGGGGAAAACCTAATGTAAGGAACTTTTCTTTTATATAAATATGGGCAGAAACACTGTGTGTGTGTTTGTGTATGTGTGTGTGTGTGTGTGTGTGTGTGTGTGTGTGTGTGTGTGTGTAACAGTTGTGTGAAAAAGTGTTGGCCCCCTTCCGGATTTTTCATTGTTTTGCACGTTTGTCACACTTTAATGTTTCAGATCATCAAACAAATGTAAATATTAGTCAAAGATAACACAAGTAAACACAACATGCAGTTTTTAAAGGAAGGTTTTTATTATTAAGGGAAAACAAAATCCAAACTCACATAGCCCTGTGTGAAAAAGTGTTTGCCCCCCCCCCCCCCCGTTAAAACATAACTTAACTCTGGTTTATCACACCTGAGTTAAATTTCTCTAGCCACACCCAGGCCTGATTACTGCCACACATGTGCGCAATCAAGAAATCACTTAAATTAGACTTGACTGACAAAGTGAAGTAGACCAAATGATCCTCAAAAGCTACACATCATGCCGAGATCCAAAGACATTTTGTTTTCCCTTAATAATAAAAACCTTCCTTTAAAAACTGCATATTGTGTTTACTTGTGTTATCTTTGACTAATATTTAAATTTGTTTGATGATCTGAAATCATTAGTGTGACAAACGTGCAAAACAATGAAAAATCAGGAAGGGGGGCCAACACTGTTTCACACAACTGTATATATATTAGGGATGCACCGATACCGGTATTTCGGTATCGAGCACCAATATTTTTTTTTCCCGGTACTCACCGATACCGAATACCGATACCAGGAGTCCCATTACAAGTCAAAAGTGTAACCAGTAAGCCGGGCAGCGAGTCATTACACTCACTGCCCGGCTTACTGGTTGGTCGGGAAGCTGGCCAATAAGGAAGCCGGGCGCCGTGTAATGATGCGGCGCAAGGCTTTCTGATTGGCCAGGAAACCAGCTTCATGCTCCCTCGGCGTCCAGCTTACTGATTGTCAACAAAGCCGGCTCCAAGCATGGAGACAGCTTCCCCGCTAATCGTGAAGCCGGGTGGCGAGTCATTACACATCGCCTGGCTTCCTTAATGTGAGTCCTGGTATCGGTATTGGCGAGTACCGGAAAAAAAAATGTGGGTACTCGATACCGAAAAAACGGTATCGGTGCATCCCTAATATACATGTGTTTGCTCCCTCGCCACAAGAGAGCATGGAGCCGGCTTCCTGGCCAATCAAAAAGCGAGGCAGTGTGTAATGACTTGCTGCCTGGCTTCCTGATACCGGAAGCTCACGTATTGGAGCATTTGGGTGAGTACGAATACGCACCCAAATACTTGGCATCGGCACCGATACTAGTATCGGTGCATCCCTAATATAATACACTGAGTGGCCAGATTATTATGACCAGCTGACGTTTGTAGGCAAATTAGCTATAATTTGTATAATTTCGCTGAAGTTGCTAGAGGGCCAGACCATTATAAATAGGGAAGCAGGTTGTTTACCACGGCCGTAGAAGTGATTTTTTCTGAAGATATGGGTAAACAACACGATTTGACAGCCTTTGAACGTGGGATGATTGTTGGCGCTTGGAGCCATGGAGCGAGTATCAGCAAAACAGCAGAATTCGTTAAATGTTAAAGAGCAGCTGTTGTTAAAGTGTTTAAAGACTGGACTGTCAGCCAAAAATCTAGGTCTGAACGTGCAAATTGTGGCCGTCAGCGACAAGTCAATGTTAGGGCAGAACGGAGAGTGGCAAGGCTGGTACAAGACAACAGAAGGGCATTAGTGCAGTTTCAGATTCCTCGCATCACCTTTCAACATCTCGTGGAGTCACGAGGCGGCCCAACGAAGTACTGATGGGGTGGTCATAATAATCTGGCCACTCAGTGTATATACACATATATACTATATCTAGCAGTCTCATGTAGTGGTTCCACATTCTTTGACTATCATTTTTAATATGGCTTTGACAGTCTTCTGTTGCATTGTGTCTGTTTTGTGCGTGTGTGTGTGTGTGTGTGTGTGTTTGTAACACACACACACACACCGTTTCTGCCCACATTTATTAAGAAGAAAAGTTCCTTACATTAGGTTTTCCCTCAAAGGGGTTTCTGACATCACATCAACAAACAGATTCTTTTAGCCTCCTTGCTATCTTGGTCCACACAGACCCACAGTTGGTTTCCAAACGTGAGATTATGTGGACCAAGGAACAGGAGCTTTATGCCACAAAAATCTCTTCGTAACCTCCAGGATCCAGAGAAGGCATTTATTCAGTCTTTCAACACTGTACCGAAATTAATTTTTTAAAATTATTTTTTGGGACAGATAGAGCTTTCTTTTTGTGGTATTTAATCACCACTGGGTTTTTTTTTTTGTTTTTTTTACTGAACAAAGTACTGAAAATTGTGAAGAAAAAAAAAGTGTTCCCTAAGTTAAGTTATAAAACATTTATTATTACCCAATTTTTTGGTAAAATATAAAAATGGGGTCACGTCAGGTAAATAGACACCAAAAAATAACCTACCATACTTAAAATTGGAAAAAGGCGACACTGTAAAAGTTTTTACGGCTCATCAATTTAGTGTTATCAGTGATTGATGACCCTAGAATCATTGCTCGCACTCGGTGATATGTAACGTGTGACGCAATCGTTGTTTTCATACATAGGCACACCTGACGAGTGTTTGCATTTCTATATGGAGTCAGGGGACATTGACTTTTATTTTTTATGTGACATTGATTTTTGTAAAAAAAATTCTACACTAAACTTTATTGCCATTACATGATCATGAGTTTTTCCTGATATCTGTTAATTATCAATGACTTGAAGGATAATGTGAGGTTTTCAGAAGCTCCTCCAAAGTCAATAGGATACATAGGTCCTGTTCCCAATTATTAATACAGGCTAGAGTGTACAGTGTCACTGTCGGCTTTGAAGAGGAGTATATAGAAGAATTTAAGCGTGTGTTTAACCAGGCTAGACTTAATGCATTCCTGTTCAAAAGGTCAAAGACAGAGGCTCTGGGAAGGGAATATAAAAACTGTGCTTCTTCTCTCCACCACCATTGTCCCAAGTGGGCCCGGTCCGTGGATAGATCAGTGTAGTAGGGTTAACCAGTGTAGTTTGTGAAGTATAGGGCACTTTGTATGCCCATTTTTTTTTAAATGAAGGTGTATTATGTTTGCTTTGTTATTATGGCTGAGATAATGAGCAGATCACATATTAAGAGATATTTATGCAGAAATCATACAAACATAGTTAGCCAGAACTGTTGTGTAAAAGAGGGTTAAATATAGTTGGAGGTTTGGCCAATACTTTCCATACAAATCATCTTTTATTTTTGTCAGTATTTTGATTATTTTCAACAAAACATTAAGTATGACATGTACTAGTGAAGCAATAAAATATCAGAATAAAAGAAGTATGTTTACTAGGGATACACCAATATATCGGCCGCTGAAACATATCGGCCAAAAATGGCACTTTTGGCAAAATGCCGAAAGTGCAATTTTTTGGCCGATATAGCATGATTTCTCTCCTCCCCCTCGGCACTGCTCTGATCGCTGAGTGCTTGTAAATAATTGAGGACAGAGTATGTTTACTTTGTCCTCAGTTATGAATGAATGGGAAGTGATCTACATCACTTCCTGTTCATTCATGATTATGGATATGGTAAACATACCATCTCCACAAGTTATGAATGAACAGGAACACTCCGTATAGAGGATTCCTGTTCATTTATAACAGGGGCTGCAGAAAAATAAATTGCGTCCTCAATCTCTTTTTCTATTTTAAAAGGGAAATATCAGGGGTCTGTTTAGACCCCTAATATTTCCCCAAAGACCATAAAAGTAAAGTAAAAAATAAAATATTGAATAAAAATGAATAAATCAAAATAAAATATAAAAAATAAAAATAAAATATTTTTTCAATTTGAAAGAGAATAAAAAACATTTTCGGTTTCGGCCTGACATTTTTTTTCATTTCGGTTTCGTTTCGGTTTTGAAATTTTCATTTCGGTGCACCTCTAATGTTTACACTTTCTTTTAAACACATTATAACAAATTTGGCATCTCTTTGCACGTTAGTTACATGAATTGTGCTCATGAATATGAGAGTAGCTTAGTGCAACACTTCAAAAGAATACGTTTAAGAATTAGAGAAGGACTGAAAAAAAGAGTGAAATTATGCCTTCTGCAAAATGGCTTAAAAGGGCATCTGGAATTTACTACAGCAATATTCTGGGGAACAAACCCATTTTTTGAACAGAAACTGACTCACATGTACCAGACCTCTTTCTTGCCATCATGTAAAGGCCAATGTCTGCAAACCAGGAAGTTTATCCAGGTTCCGAGATATCAGGGCCAATGGGGTATGTGGCCACTTCAGAGGAGTAACTTTACATGTCAGGTCCCATAGCTGAAGGGGGTGTAATAGCCTGAGTCATTATAGCTGGTCTTTTTTTAGAGGAAACCACATGTGTAGGTTTATTGGGTAGGAAGTGATGGGAGCCACTTCCATAGTAACCCATGCTGGTGAGTAGGTATACATTAATTCCGTTTGTGTTATTTGTGCTCTAATAGTGTAAGCAAACCCTAACAATGAACTTCTCTTATTTGCTCCCTTTTGGTTGTTATATCTCTTTAATAAGCACAAAAAAGGCTATTTATAATGTGAGAAATTTAGAGCTGCCATGTGCTTTCAGTCTGTTATCTTGATGAGTGTAATTTCCCCTCCCAGTTCTTGTCTTAGGACTACAAGTCAGTCAATGCCCATGTTTTGGAGTTAAAGACAGTGGACGTGGTTAAGTAACTTAGCGAAAGAAACTGGGCAGAGCTGACACCACTCAGTCCACAAAAATCCTGTATGTTGTCAGCCGACAATAGGAAATTAAGAGCTGAGTGCATTTCTGGCAGATCAACAAGTACTTTTCTGTACTTGCACAGTCTTTTAATGGATAAAACATGGGCAGATGTACATGTACTGCAGAAATGCACTGCATTTTTATTTTTTTATATTTCACCTCAAATCTATACTTTAAAATACATCCAAACCCAGAGTGCTTACACATGAATAGCATTCTATTAAGATCGTTTAATTCTTTCTGGCCCCAGATAAACGTTAATACCTTGGATTTAAATATTTCAAAGACTTTTTCTTCAGTATTTTCATGGGGATGTTCTAAAATAGTAGACCACCTTGGCTAACAAGGTAATTTATTTACCATTTATTCTGCCCATCCAATATTCTGAATTCCTAAAACAGAAATAAAATTTGTCTAGTATAAAACAGCCCCAGGTCACTAAGTCTTGTGTAAATCAAGGGTAAGGATAATTCTTCTCCGAGTATTGTTACCATTCTATTCCGCTTGTGATAGAGATGTCATGACCATGCCCAATGTATCTGATCAAGAGCTTGTCTGTTAGGTATAAACACGACTTGGTCGTTATAATTTTATGTTTCTGTTTTCTCTCTCTTAGTTGGCGATATGACTAATGAGTTGGTACGCCACTTCTTAATTGAATGTGTTCAAAAAGGAGTTCGTCTAAAGGGATGTCCAAATGAACCATATTTTGGTAAATCTTCATACACACACATGTATAATATTATTAAAATAATAAGGCCTTGTATAGAGAACTTGACATTTAAAATCAATTGGTCTATAACTAATGACAATAGTTCACTGTTTTTGCTAGTAGAGCATTATGGGGGGGAAACTATATATATATTTTATATTGCATGGATCCTGTCTGCGTCCAAGCACAGACAACCGCACGGATCTGTACGGGCCGGCTTTTAGCAGTGTGAATGAGGCCTTACGATATCTGGAATCCAGTGAGCCTATGGTTATAAAGTCTCCTTTGGCTCCATCTGTTGAGTCCTACCCTATTGTCAGGGGCCTCTATTGCAGTTGCACAAGACTTTGTGGCCAGATTCACCCAACTCCTCATGGATACTGACTGCAGAGTAAATCTCTGATCTTCCCGAGACCTTAAAACAGTCCAGGCCACCAGCTGCAGTAACCATCTCTTACTCAGAGTCCTCACAGTCTATCACTGATGAGATACTACAGCAAGAACCTTTCCATTACACCTGCTATTTGAGGTATTCCTTAATGCGAGCTGGAAACATTCTAAACAGTTGTGGGCCCCATCTGAGAGTTTATTGGAACTGTTCCCTATTGGGGGGGAATTTGTTAAATGCGGGTCTATACCCACTGTGGATCTGCCTGTGACCCACTTTAACAGATAAACCACTGAGCCTGTAGGGGGCATGCTTACCTTGAAGTATTTTACTGACCAGCAGTTGGAATCCCTCCTTAATGCCCAGTTTTCTCTGTCAGGTTCTGCCCTCCTTACTGTGTTGGCCGTGGCCTTAATCTGTCGAGCAATAGGTTTAGAGACCTCAAAAATGATCTTTCCACTGGCATAGACCCCTACTTGTTAGAACATGTTGAACAGATGTCTGAAGGCTCTAATGGCTTGTTAAATGCATCTAAACATCTGACCCGCATGGGTCTGATGTCCATACAAATACACAGAGCACTCTGCTTAACACTGATGCCAAAGCCAAAGAGAATCTGACTCACTTGGCCTTCAAACAACTTAGTTGTTTTAGTTGTTCAGACCTATGCTTCATACCATTATCAAGACTTCCGCAGGGGCCTTCCGTATTGCCTGCTGTTATGCTGAAGACATCTTTGGACTTTTATTCACCTACAATAAAGGAGGTTAAAGCCACATAGATGCTAAGACACCCTTATACAATATACAAAAGTCTGGATTGGGGCCCATGGTGTATAGATATTCTATCCCCTGCAGTCCCCAGTAGGGTTAGTATTGCCCACACATTGGTATCAAGCACAGGACAAATTTGCATAACATTTAAAAGCGGAAGTAAAACCTAAAGAAATCAGAAACTGCTAGAAATTAGAGTCTTTTGGCAGGATATACATGCTAAGTCTCTTCTGCAAAAAAATCAGCTGCTTCTAACTTCTAGCAGTTTTTATCTCAGTGTAGTACCCGGTATACTTCCCAGCATCCGCAGTGTGCCGGAAATCGAGCCAGGCACTGAGGACAATACAACTCATGTGTGCATGAGCAGGAGTTAACGTCGTCCTAGGCAGCCCAATGAATTAAGAGAATGTTGCTGGATTCGGAAGAAGAAGAGGAGGATATGGCGATAGTAGTGAACGGAGCAGCAGCTGACAGAGTAGATCGGTCAGTGCTGGAGGGGAGCACACTTGTCAGCTAAGTGTGCCATAATGTGCAAGTATGTTGTGCATACTTGCATATTATGGCAAGAGCCCTTTCACCACAGTGGACTTTATTCCGTTGTAACTATCACTCCCTTACTGTCTGGAAAACAAACCAAGTTCTATGAAACGTGTAACCAAAGTGTCCCAATTTCATCAATCAACGATCTATGTAGCTTACAGGAAACAGTGTATAACATTCATATAATCTAATTGATACATTTAATACGATGAATGGAAATGTGCAAATATTTGGTGTTAGTCTAGCCAGTGAAAACTTTTTAGCTATATGCAAAAATATACTATTTTTGTTCCAATGAGCTATTCTTTCATGTGTATACATTTTATGATGATTGTAAATAATCTGTTTTGGACACTTGGATATCGCAGATCTCTTATGCTGACACCTTTTAAAATCCCACTACATTTGTGTAGACTTTGTATAACTTTTTATTTTCAGAATTGTACTTACCCAAATAGCAATCAGAGACGTATATGTGTGTAAAAAAAAAAAAATAAAGTCAGTTTTTGTTAACTAGATATTCAATTTTGATAAAAACCCATTTTATTATTTAAACGTTAACCAGAGCAGTTTTGATTTGCTATTAAATCTTGAGTTGTTTTTTTTTCTTGATTTAGGGAGTTTGACAGCTTTGATTTACCAGCATTCCATTACACCTCTAGCGTTGCCTTGTAAATTACTCATCCCAGACAAAGGTATGCATGTTAAATCTACTTATACAGCACATTTTTGACTGTTATTATGTTGTAATCTTCTTCATATTTTGACAATATAAACTATTAAAGGTAAAGCGGCACCGATTTTATGAGGATTTGTGAAAAAAATTAGTCTACCCGAACCTAAGTAGAAAATGAAAGTGTATTTCTCTGCAATTGCAACATGGACCTGTGTGTATATACTGAGCAATGTACACTAGGTTGTTAGCAAAAAATAAGACAAAATAAAGCAAAGGGGACAGCTCCACCCGATGGCTATACCTCATTACAGCTACAAAGGCTTAGTTTTCCCTAATATCCTCAGGAAGATCAAGATATTTTCAGAGATTTTTCTTTGATCAACATCTGCTGGTAGTTTCAGGCAATTTAATATACTGTAGATCCTGGTTGTCTCTCCATGTTGCCAACTAGCACAGCATCTCCCTGATACTAATGAAGAGCAGGTGTTTCACTGCAACAGTCCTGCTCTGGATACAACACTACCTGATAGTGCTTGCCCTTAGGGTACTGAATATACCAGGCTGAATATGAGAATCTGTGTAGTCGCAACAGAAGCTCTCAGGCATTAGAGCGTCATTAACCTGACTCCTGGGGATAGCTTTGCGGACTCAGTGGCTCCATTCTATTACTTTCTATGTTTTTATTGTACCATTATTCTGCATCCCTGGCCACCACTTTGCTTTAGGGCAGATTGCCTTTTCTACTAGGCCAGTACTTCCTTGGCTATTGCTAGATCTTAGTTATCTACTGGAAGTGGGTGAGGCCTATTGGACATGTAGCCATGGATCTCACACACTTTTGGAGCACAAAAGCATAAAGGACCATTTTATTCGCTATACCGTTTCATTCTCAGTTTATTTTTACAGAAATTGTTTTTATTAAGGGTTTCGCAGAAACAACTTTTTAAAATAGACATAGAACATAGAAAACGTACAAAAATATACATACATCATTCTACAAAAGTAACTGAAAACTCCACTGTTGTAGCAAATGGAGAACATCTACAAAATAGACTGAGTAATGATACCAATGAGTGATTAGCGTGAGGCCCCCCCCACATATGAGGAAAAAATAACTGCCATGCTCACTCAAGGGACGGCTTGCATCAGGATAGGGAACCAGGGACAAACGGGAGTAACCACCAGGAATATCAGGCAGAAAACTCTACTATATAGCACACCAAGACAAACGGACATGGAGGGAGGGGAGAAGGGGAAGAGAACTAGAAAAAGAGAAGGAAAGAAAAGAGTTTAAAATGAGGAGAGCAGGTAATGAAGGAGAGAAAGAAAAGAGGAAGGGGAGAGGGTTGTCCGCCCAGCAGTCTGCAGGGTAACTACAAGACACCACAACAGAAATACCACCTTTATCGAAAAATATGCGACCAGCTCACTGCAGAGTCCGGTAGTCCTCAGAATCCAGAAACAGGATCCAGGGCATCCACCTGGATAAAAAGACATCAGAACGATCGGCCCTTTCCACCATCAGCACTTCAGATCTCATCAGATGGCATAATTCCACAGTCCATTCTGAAACTAAAGGAACGACGTGGGAATTCCAGCGGCATTGACAAAAGAGCGAAGGAGGGATTTCTTTACTTTAGAGATAGAGCTCAGAAAAATAGATAATATAGTCATTTGGGGAGTAATATGAAACTCACTAGAGGTAACTTTTGAGTAGATGTGTGAGATGGCCCGCCAAAAGGGCAAAATCAGAGGGTAGCTCCACCAAGTGTGAACTAAGGTACCTACTCCAGTCTGGCATCTCCAACAGCTATCCGAGTATGCAGCATTTATTTGGTGCATTCTAACCACCGGGTCAGTAGTTTAAAATTGCACTCCTGAACATATGAAGACATACAGAGTGTGTGCGTAAAGCAAAAGCATTTAAGTCTGTCTTCCCCCGAAAGGTCAACTTCCAACTCCCGTTACCAAGCAGACAAAAAATACAGCTGTTCCTCACAAGCCATGGAGATCAGAGAGTTATAGAGCAATGAAACAAGATGTGGGGCCAGCACAGCAGTGGCACATAGTTGCTCGAAAGGGGTGAGGGGCCTATAAAGGTGATCAGAAGAAGACAGAGTCTTCAGGAAATGTTGGAGCTCAAAATAGGCAAACCAAGAAGCACGGGGCAGGGTGTCGGGGGCTAAAAAGTAAAGCAATTGACTTTGGAGCACTAGCATGTAAACTCTGAAAAGCATAAGAAGGTACAGTCACCTTCCAGCATAGAAATGTAGGAACCCCACACCCCGAGGGAAAAGCAGGGTTCGCTAAAATAGGGGTCATCGGGCCTTTAAATGAAGATAAGTGATATCTATGCATCGTAGAATTCCACACCTACCGCACCAAAGGCGGGTAGATGTAAAGATCATAACGGCAAGGCCTTTGGGAAGTGGGGATCCACGGAAGGGTCGTCAGGGGGACCAGGGACAGGTCACTTTAACGAAGAACCCAAAGTGCAGGGTCTAGCGAGTCGAACAAAGTGGGATAAATGTGTAGCACTGTAATAGGACTCCAGATCTGGAAGAGCAGCCCCACCATGTTCCTTTTTCTTTATGAAAACAGCATACCGAAATCGTGGATTTTTATTCCTCCAGATGTATTGCAAAACAGCGCAGTTGTTTAAAGGAATGCGTAGGAAGGAATATAAGAAGGGTTTGAAATAGATATAGACAGCGGAGAAGCAAATGCATCTTTTACAGCGCAATTCTACCAAACCAGGTATGGTGCAAATTCATCCACGAAAGATGTGTGTCCTCCATAGATTTCAGCAGGGTGGCATAGTTGAGTGTGTAGAGATCTATTAAATTGTCCGGCATACGGACCCCTAGACAAGTAATGTAGTTTGAGCGCAAAGCGAAGGGTAATGCACTACGCAGACAATCCCTGGACACAGACGCATCCAGAAGTTCACACTTCAGAAGTTTCACGCGATAGTTGGAAAGATCACCAAACAACTTAAATTCCTGCATCAAAGAAGGAATGGCCACTAGGGGGTTGGAAAGATAAAGCAACAGATCATCAGCATATAGCTCCATTTTGTGTACTTGAGTGCCTATTTGGAGACCCCCCCCTGCCGATTCATTAGCTCTAATAGCATTGGCCGAACGCTCCATATCTAAAATGTAGATTAAGGGAGACAGGGGGCATCCCAGTCTGGTGCTGTTATGAATCTGGAATGGAGTAGAAATTATCCCATTCACTCGCACCTTGGCATGAGGACGATGATACAGTGCCATGATCTTATCTACAAAGCCTCTAGAAAAGCCCAAATGAAGTAAAGAGGCCTGCAGAAAAGGCCAACTGACTCTGTTGAAAGCCTTTTCGGCATCAACAGAGAACAACCAAAAGGGAAGCCCACGGGAGCGTGCATAATGGATTAAAGTAATCGTCCGCTTATTGTTGTCCTTGGCACTACGTTTGGGCACAAATTCCATTTGTTCCTTGTGAATCGGTGCCCGAATGAAAGTAGCTAATCTGGTGGCTATAATCCTGGCATACACTTCTTTTAACACCCACATTAATCAGGGATATGGGGCGATAATTATTGCAATGCATCGGGTCTTTACCTGGTTTTGGCAGAACTACATGAGCTTCCAAGGACTGACAAGGAAAGGGGCAGAAAGGAGAGATGACAAAGGACTGGAGAAGAGGAGAAGCTAAGAGATCTCTAAACGGTTTTTAAAACTTAGTAGTAAAGCCATCCGGCCCAGCACTTCTGCCTGTTGGAAGCAGTTCAGGTGTTTGCAGAATTTCAAGGTCCGAGAAAGGTTCACCAAGAACCTGCAGGGCATGATTCGGGATAGGGGGGAGAGCAGTACTCTCGAGGTAAGACTGTAGTTAGCCATATAACCAGTAGACAGCAAATCAGCCGGTTGGGACTGTATATTGTAAAGAGAGGAGAAAAACTCCTGGAATTCCTCCGCTATGCGTTCTGAATAGGGATGTCCCGATACCGATGCTAGCATCGGAATCGGGCCCGATACAGGGCATTTTGACAAGTACTTGTCAAAATGCCCCCATGCCTAGCGCCGAAGCTTGCGCTGTTTTTTTTTTCTTCTTACTTACCTCGCCGAGCGTCACATCACTGCTGCTCCGGTGGGCGGAGCTCCAGGTAGGGTCCTAATTTAGGTGGCCGGAGATTGCCAGATGACCCCACTCGGAGCGCCGCCCACCGGAGCATCAATGACGCAACGCTCGGCGAGGTAAGTAAGTAAAAAAAACTGCAGCGGCGAGTCAGCGCTGGTCCGGTGTGAAGAACTACAGGTGGGATTCTAATTTAGCTGGCTGGCACCTCTGAGCCAGCTAAATTAGGACCCCACATGGAGCTCCTCCCACTGGACCAGCGCTGACTCGTCGCTGCTCTCTCCGGCACAGTGAGTGAGGGGGGGGGGGACACACTATTATGCTGCAGGGTTTAATTGTAAATGTATTCTCTGCACTGTATTAGAGGTATTAGCAGTATATACTCTATATGTACTACATATAGAGTACATATAGAGTACACACTGCTCATACAGTGCAGACAATACATTTACAATTATACTTTGATAACATGAATGGATTAAATGATCTATATGTAGCCCTGTACTATGGATCATTTAACCCATTCATGTTAGCAGAGGATCATTGTAAATGTATTGTTGCAGGCACTCTTTATGTACAAGTACTATATACGACATATAGCATGCACTGCAACAATAGATTTACAATTATCCTCTGCTAATATGAATGGGTTAAATGATCCATAGTACATGATATGTAGCCCTGTATTACGGATCATTTCACCCATTCATGTTAGCAGTGCAGAATTGTATATCTATATGTACTGTACATATACAGCACAAATGTCCCGTACATTGCAGCATTAGATTTACAATGATCCCCTGCTAACATGAATGGGTTAAATGATCCATAGTACAACTACATGTTACATTGTTAACAGGGAATAAAACATAATAAAATAGAGGTGGTAACGTAATCCTCAGACCCTATCGAGGGATCAGAAGCCGGTTCTCCTCGCACAGGAGCTACCGCCACTCAGCCTAGCTCACCTGTATACTACATGTGCCAAGGGAAATACCAAAGGGAGGTGGGAAGGCCAGTCGTGTGCAGAGGGAATGTCAAGGAACACAACACCGGCACTTCACACCAACCTCAAACCGTTAACCCATGTAGATTTAGAGTACACATCAAAGCAATGTAAGCCCTTGGGTAAGCAACATATTGTAAAACAACCTGTAGAACAGTAAACAATGAGTAAAACGGTCACCAGTCTCGTATGACCTGATAGAAAAAGAAAAAATCAAAAACTGTGAGCAATGCAGTAACCCATAGGGATCAAAGTGAGATCCATGCTAATCAAATGTTCGCCACAGAAGCAGTCAAACAATGGAAGAGTTTGTGAGTAGCTGGGAAGGACCCAAGTCAGGTAAAGAACAGGCACCATAACAATATGAAAACATTGCCGTAGAAGCATCTAACTTAAAAGTTACTGAAAATGGGTAATTCAGAAAATTCCAATGCGAATAAGAAGGGCAAGGTCACCCCAGAGGTAAAGGAAGCACCAGAACGATTCCTCCAAAGCAAGGCCGGCAGGCTAGCTCAACAAAAAGGAGTCTCCTTTCTCCTGAAAAGGTCGAGATTACAGAACCTCCATGTAACCTCACAATAAGGGCTGCGAAGAAGAGGACGTGATGTCCGGGCCGGCCCAGGAGTAAATTAAAGATGCCCAAAACAGTGGCTTTGACATACCTGTAGTCTCTGGAGCACCACACAATCTGATATTATTGCGATGGTGGCGGTCCTCTTGGTCGTCCAATTGAAGGGTTAAGTGTTGCATGAGAAGATGATGTTTTCCAACTTCTTCCTGAACCTCCTCTAAACGGCGACTGAAGCCAGCCAGGCCCTTTTTGAATTCCGTCATGTCATGATGAGGGGAGGCTTCAAGGAGTTTGTGGTCCGGGTGGGGGTCTGGGTTCCCCTCTTATCAGATTTGCCCATAGTTGAGTTAAATAGGTTCGGGAAGAGTGTTCCTGCAGTTCGTTCCCGGGAAGACAGCCAAAGCTCTTACAGCACACGTCCATTCACAGCCATTAGCAAGCCACGCCCCTGTCATTCTCAGTTTAAGTGGCAATGTTTCTGAAACACAAAAAAGAGGACCAGTTGTCTCCATACAGCAATTTTTATTCTGCATGTGTTGTAAGCATATTTTAAATCTGAAAACAAAAATGGGGTAGCTGTCCTTGGGTGAGGTGACTGCATTAGTTTTCTTTTTTTTAAGGCTTTTTTACCTTTATTTTTGCCTGGTAATTCTGCAAATAACTCACTCCCCCATTGTATCTATGGAAGAAGCCATGGTTCCCACCCAGGTTGTACAACTAATATCTCTGTCTTTGTTTAGAAGTTGTAGCATCAGACTGCAAAATAGTTTCAATCTCCCCTACCTCCACCCCAAAACAGTTTTTTCACTTCGACTCATCATCTGTTGCCTTCAAATTTGGCAAACATTCAGATGGCTGTAGAAGGACTTTATTTACAGAGGTGATCGTCCCAGTACCTATATAGTAAGGATTCTGGGGTTCTATTCATAAAGTTTCACAGGTTTCAGATGGAGTGTCTTCCTTAGGGTCAGGGGAATTTCCTAGCCTCCGGGGACAGAGTTTGTCTATAAACTATTAAAGGTAAAGAGTAACACATTTTCTGAGGATTTGTGAAAAATCACAAAAATGAAAGTGTATTTCTCACCTTTCCACTATAATAGCTTTAGCTGGGGAATGACAGCTGCCTGCTGAATGTAAACACAGCAGGCAGTGGGTGGGATCCCCCGCATACCACCCTGTCCTATTCATACTCCCCTTTCCACCCCAGTCATTCGCCCTATACTGTCCAGTCATCTCCCCCTCCATACCCCCTGTCCTCTCCAGTCCTACACCCTGTACCCAGGCATGCCCCTTTCTACACTCCTCCCGACCAGATCCACCATACACACTCTCCACAAGTACCTGTCCCTGCGCACACATTCCCGTCCACCTCTCCCATGTCCCTGCCCCCGGCTCTCTCCTGAGGCGGCATGGCTCATGCTTGGGGGCAATAGGTAGCCCAAGACTTTGGAAAAGCAAATCCTTAGAAGTCAGGAAGTTGATTGTGAGATTCCCCCCACCCAGTAGTGTCTCTTTGGGTTCTCCATCCCAGTGACCTTCTTCCTGCCGCAAGTCTATTGGTGTCCAGTGTCTGGTTCTGCTAGTCTTCCAGCCTCCGCCAACCTGGCACCGTGAGGGCGAGGAAAAGGTTGCACATAAAGCCCTCATAGCCTCCAAACCCTCCTCCTCTGAAGGCTACCAGTTGCCAGCATACTTTCTGATTAGTATAATAAAGGCAGCAGAGGAGGCACAGGGCTTCACAATTAGATGGAGGGCTGCAGAATAAAAGGGTTAGTAGCTTCAGTGCGGCGCTGTTGGTGCAGAGTGCGTGTGTGGCTGAAGAGAGTGTGTGGGCGCTGTGGGTGCAAAGTGTGTGTGTGGGTGCACAGCATCTCACCTGTCACCCTGTGGCCAGCTCTCTCCCTGCTTCCTCTACTCCAGCACTACTTAAGGAACAGCCCCCCTACATTTTCTTGCCCCCTCTTGCCTTTGAGGGGGGAATTTGCAATTAATGAACTATGATGTGATTTACATATGAATGAACTGACTCTGCATTCATATGCAAATCACATTGCAACTCAATAATGTGCAAATCCCGCAATTGCCATATGAATAAGCAGTGGGCAATGCTAATGGCTCCCACAGCTGGGTGGATGTCAGGAGAGTATAGCCTGCTGCTTGAACAACATAAACAAGTATTCTGGCAGTCCCTGTCAGCAGTGGATAACAAGCTCCAGCCATCTCCTTCTCCTCACGCCTCACCCCCACCCCAGCAGCCTCGGTGCAGAGAAAAAAAATAAATAAAAAGATTTTATCTTAAAATTATACTTACCACTCCAGCCACCACTCCCTCTCTCCTTGCATGCAACCCGCCAATGCTGCAGCGGTAAAAGCTTTTAAAGCGTCGCCTATGGTCAATTTTGGGTATGGTAGTTTCTTGCGATTTCGCGGGTGCGTGCAATTTTAAAGCTTGACATGTTTGGGGTCTATTTACCCGACGTGACCCCATCTTTTCTATTTTACCAAAAAATTGGGTAATAATAATTGTTTCCTAACATAATGTTAAAAAAAACCTTTTTTCCCAAAAAAATTTCAGTAATTTTTCCTTAATATAGTAAAAAATAAAAACCCCAGTGGTGATTAAATACCACCAAAAGAAAGCTCTATCTGTCCCCAAAAAATTGTTTAAAATTAATTTCAGTACAGCAATGCATGACAGAATAATTGTCAAACTACTGCAGAGCTAAATACTGAAAAATGGCCTGGCCATGTAAACACCTGGTCAGCAAGTGGTTAAAGACAGTTTCAGTTAAAAAAAAAAAAGCCTGTTACCATGGTTACATGAGTTAAAGGTTTACTTGCCAGCTCTTTTTTCACACCCTCCTTGAGATTTTTTTACACTAGAGTGAGACTGAAAGGGTTGTTTTAATAAAGAGCCAGTAGGTTGTGGTTCTATGTGGTTATTTTTTTTAATTATTATTATGCAGATGAAGTGAAAGACTGCTGATAGTAAAATGTATTCAGATTGAAAAACAAAGCTTTCCTTGGAGTTTAGCTATGTGGATGAACGACAAGTTGCAACCTGTGATGTACCTGTAAGTGCACTTATGGATAAAGGTAAACTACATTGCTGAAACCTCTGAAGTATGCTAGCTATGTAAACATAGGAGTCATATATCTGGTTTATTCAAACTGAGCATACAGTGAAAGCGTGCATAAGAAAAAGTTACCTTCAGTGAAAACCATGTCAAAATGATCAGTATTGCAGATGTGGCTTTATTGCTGAGATACTGTCTCCCTATGTTATTGTATTATACCTATGTACAATAAAGTTGATTTTTGATTGAAAAAAAAAAATGATCAGTAAATCCAGAAATGTAGACACGCAGAACCTTTTATCCTTACAAGTCCAGGAGTAATCAAAAGCTTTGTGACCATACAATATTTTTAAGTTGTGGAATGCCTCCATGTAGTTGTTTATGGGGGGCCATGTCCTAAGCATGGCAGAGTGAAGACGTGCATCGAGGGAGCTCTATGCCGTTCGGGCTTTGGTGGTAGACTTGGTGCTATCTTTGTACTTCGGTATACATGCCTATGGAGAGAGGATCACTGGGGCCTACTAGTGAGCACTGGCAGGCGGATCTTCGCAGCTTTTACCCGCTGGAGACTCAATCTCTGGCCGCGGCCTACTCATCCAATATGGCGCCTTCGCGCACAGCGAAGCCAGGGCCTACTCCGAGTAAGAACAGGACCTGGAAGACGTGGCTGCAAGGATCGTGTCAGCGCTCCTACAGGAGGTCCAGGAAATGAAGTCCAAGGTCTCCGTATTAGATGGACGGGTGTCGCTGTCGGAGAGGATGGATGCTATGGAAGACACCAACTTGTTACCATGCAACTCAAGATCGACGATGGCGAAATTCGTAACAGACCTAACAATCTCAGACTCAAAGGCATACCTGAGGTGACAGCAGGTGTTGATCTGGCCTTGACAGTGACTGCAATTCTGAATCAATACCTGAATAAACCAGGGCCGAATTACTCAGAGAGCAGAGGGGCGAAAGGAATTCCTATTGCCCGGGACATGAAGTTCCCGGGTGACAGCCTTTGCTTCAGCTCTCACAGGAGTTCCAGCAAAGTACTGTCCTAGAACGCCTGTATTGGAGGTGACAGGTTCAATAAAGAGAACCTGTTACCTCCAAATGCTATCACAGGGGCTTGTTCGCTCCTAACAACTACTAGTTATTTATATAAAAGACACCTGTCCACAGAATCTCTTCTATTCAAACCATGGGCAAGAACAAAGAGTTGTCAAAGGATATTAGGGACAAGATTGTAGACCTGCACAAGACTATCAGCAATAAGCTTGGTGAGAAGGAAACAACTGTTGGAGCGATTATTCGCAAATGGAAGGAATACAAAATAACCAATCTCCCTCGGTCTGGAGCTCCATGCAAGATTTCGCCTCATGGGGTAAGGATGATCATGAGAAAAGTGAGGGATCAGCCCAGAACTACACGGGAGAGGCTTGTGAATGATCTCAAGGCAGTTGGGTCCACAGTCACCAAACAAACCATTGGTAACACAATACACCGCCATGGATTGAGATCCTGCAGTGCCTGCAAGAAGGCACATGTACAGGCCCATCTGAAGTTTGCCAATGAGCATCTAAATGATTCAGAGAAGGATTGGGAGAAAGTGCTGCAGTCAGATGAGACCAAAATTGAGCTCTTTGGCATTAGCTCAACTCAAGAAAAATGCTGACTATGACCCTAAGAACACCATCCCTGCAGTCACTCACCAAGGTGGAAACATTATGCTTTGGGGCTGTTTCTCTGCTAAAGGTACAGGCCAACTTTGCCCCATTGAGGGGCCAATGGATGGGGCCATTTATTGTAAAATCTTGGTCGAGAGCCTTCAGCCAGAACGCTAAAGATGGGTCGTGGATGGGTCTTTCAGCATGACAATGACCCAAAACATACTGCCAAGGCAACAAAGCAGTGGCTCAAGAAGAAGCATATTAAGGTCATGGAGTGGCCTAGCCAGTCTCCAGACCTTAATCCTATAGAACAATTATGGAGGGAGCTGAAACTTCAAGTTGCCAATCAACAGCCAAGAAACCTTAAGGATTTAGAGAGGATCGGAAAAGAAGAGCTCCTGAGATGTGTGCAAACCTGGTAACAAGAAACGTCTTACCTCTGTGCTTGCCAACAAGGGTTTCTCCACCGAGTACTAAGTCATGTTTTGCTTGGTGATCAAGTACTTATTTTACTCACTCAACTGATACTCAATTTATAACATTTGTATCATGTGTGTTTTCTGGATTTTGGGTTGATATTCTGTCTCTATCATTTAAAATACACCTATGATAAAAATGATAGACGTTTAATTTCTGTGTAAGTGGGCAAACTTACAAAATCTGCAGGGGATGAAATAATTATTTTCCTCATTGTAATGTACAAAAGGACCATTGTGAATGGGTTAAATAAAAGAAAGAGATTGTGTTGATTTAAGTAAATAACAAATATTTCTAGGCTTAAAATTGCATGTGCTTGTGAACTGGCAAAAAATTAGCATACCCAAAATTGTAAAGAGACAATCCATTAAAAACCTTCACAGCCCATCAACATAAACTGTTTAATTAAACTAAAATGACAGCCTTGAAAGGAATTTAATCTTTAATTGATTTCATTTAATTATTGAAAACTTGCAGGGAGGACTTTAATTTACAGTGGGGGTCGGCAAGAGGTTAAAGCCATTCTGTCACTGGCAAAAATTGAAAACAAATGACATTAGAAAAAGTACAAATTCACACTCTTGAAGAGTAACTTCAGCTGAAAAATGTTCAGCATCCAAAACACTTTTGGATATGTCTCGTGCTTGGTCACCTTCTGCAAACTCTGATTCTGCACACTAGCCCACTGCACCACTACAAGACTCAGTAGAACACTGTGAATTTCTATGAGGCTGCTGCCCAACTACTGGCTATGCTGTTCCCGCGCAGACAGTGCATTTAGTTGTTAGTTTCATTAAAGTAGGGAGATTTATCAGGAAAATGAGCTACAAACACATCTATTGCAAATCAGGCTGCTTTACATTTTGCAAATTATTTGAGCCTGTGGTTGTTACGTATAAGCCCAATGTTTAAAGGGTCAGAGATTTTGTTAAACTCTGCATTTGTCAACAGGTGACAATGTTTCTGTATCAATATGTTTATTGAAATTTTCACATATCAAACATAATAAAGATATCGGTTCACAGTATATCAATGCTTTGGTCCTTCATTACAATGCTGAATGCACGTAGTTCCAATCCACTTTATATACCTCGGTAGCTCATTGGGTCTATCCCTGGGTGGCGGGATGAAAACCATGGTTCCCATACACTCAGTAACCTGGAGTGTTTGTCTTCCAAAATACTAGATAGTCGCTCATTAATTATAATATGATCCAACCTCTGTTTAAATTCTCCATAAGGGATTTGTTGTTTCTTCCAGTTTCCTGCGACCGTCAGTTTGGCTGCCAGGAAAATAAAGTGCGTCAGAGCCCTCTGAGGCTTACTCAATCCCGGTATGGACATGTGGAACAGGGCATATTGGAAATTGATTGGGATATGTGTACGAGAATAGGGAGCCAATTAGTTTAAATATCTTGACCCAGAACCGTGTAGCCAGGGGGCAGCGCCACCAGATATGCAGCATATCTCCTTTTTCTCCGCACCCCCGGAAACAGGTATTGGAGGCTGTGAGGAACAGGCGCGCCACCCTGGCTGGGACCAGATACCACCTCATCATTACCTTATAGGCTACTTCAGCATTTGTAACGCTAATAGAGCATTTTGCTAGGGGTATCATATCTAGGGGTATGGAGGACCAGAGCTACGAGACGAGGCTACTAAATTTAAACATGTTCACATTAGAGGTGAGGAGATTAAGGGGGGATATGATTTCCATGTACAAAATGTTTAATGGTGGTAGCAACATTAGCGATAAACTGTTTAAAATTAACTCCGTTACAAAAACTAGAGGCCATCACCTAAAATTGATGGAAAAAAAATTCCAGCACAAGGGGCGAAGGGGGTTCTTCACAGTAAGATCAGTTAGGGTCTGGAACTCACTGCCACAGGCGGTGATTTCAGCAAATAATGTGGAATTGTTCAAGAAACTTTTGGACGATTTCTTAAGGGACCGTAATATACAGGGGTACGGGTACTCCTAGAATGAGATCCTAATAGGTTGGACTTGATGGACTAATGTCTTTATTCAACCTCAAATACTATGTAACTATGCTACATTGCGCCAAATCTGCTGCCATTACTTCATGGACCACTGACGGGGCAGGTCCCCTTCCCAGCTGCAAACATAAGTGTGGGAAGTGTGGCTGACCAATCTATTTAATTGTGAATAAAGAATTGTTATGAGGCCAGGGCCCTCCGGGGTGTGAAGACACACATGTTCAAAGCAAGTAAATAAATTAGTAGGATCTCTCCTCCGAATTAGAGTGGAAATCCAATGGTGAAGTTGAAGATATCTATAATGTTCTACTCCCAGTATTTGATTATGGTCCCGCAAGTATTGCCAGGATGGAATGGCAGAGGAGCGCAGAAGGTCATGCACTGTTCGGAATCCATTGTTTATCCACCAACTAAAGGCCGTGGGGTTGTCCAGGCCAGGCCTAGAGAGTGGTTGGGCAAACAAGGGAAGCAATGGGAGGTATGGTGAAAGCAGGTGCGCTGAGTATTTAATAGAGTCCCACACCTTAAGTGTATGCATCATGAGAGGGCTAAGGGTCCTAGGTCTATCACAGGCTGGCAACCAGGGTAAAGCCGGCAACCATCAAGTTTACGTTTGTATAGAGTGGTTCTTGCCACCCAAGCCCTGAGGGGGTGCCAGATAAACTGGAGGATGCTCCGCTGCATTGAGCGCATAGTATGAGGGGGAATTTGCACCGGCAGTGTTCTAAAGTGATATAAGAGTTTGGGCACTAGCGTCATCTTAACTGCTGAAATTTTTCCCATCCAGGATAGATTATGGGTTGACCATGAGGTGAGTAATTGTTTCAATGTTTTGCGGAATACAGGGTTTCATAAGATGCCGTAATTTTAACCCCTAGGTACCTAATATAGGATTTAGCCCAGGTGAATTAAAAATTGGTGCAAACATTCTAATACGCCAGGGCAGGTAGAGATATATTCAAAGCAGCGGATTTCCCCCAGTTCACTAAAAGCCCCGAGATAACGGAGAACTGTTGTAGGAGGTTAAGCAGGTTGGGAACTGTGGTGTGCGGCTGCGTCAGGGTCAGCATCATCTGCGAACAGGCTAGCCTTATACTCCACTCCCGCAAGTTCAATTCCCCTAGAGCGAAGGAGTATGGCCAGGGGTTCAATTGCCAACGCAAAAAGAGCTGGGGACAGTGGGCATCCTTGGCGCGTGCCCCGGCGGATAGGGATCTCCTGGGATAGAGGTCCTAGATATTTTACCTGGGCAATCGGATTAGAGTATAGGACCCGTAACCATATTAGAAAGGATTCTCCAAAACCCCATTTATGTAGGATATATTGTAGGTATTCCCAGGAGATAGAATCGAATGCCCTCTGTAGATCTAGTGATAACCGGAAACATGGAATATTACGAGACTTGAGGACATGGATCAGGTGGATTATTTTGCGGACATTATCTCCTGCCTGCCTACCAGGAATAAAGCCCACTTGGTCTCTATGGACGATACTGGGGAGTATTGAATTGAACCGTGTGGCAAGGATTTTAGTTAGAATTTTGATATCAACGTTCAGTAAAGATATGGGCCGATAGTTATTGGGGTCTAGTGTGTCTGTCAGGTTTGGGAATCATGGATACGTAGGCTAGGAGTGAGGAGGGGTGCAATGTTCGGCCCTGTCTGAGGGAGTTGAACACAGCGGCCAGTTTAGGTGCTAGGAGGGGAGCCAGTTTTTTTATAGTAAAGGGCCGAAAAGCCATCAGGGCCAGGGGCTTTGGATGGTTTGAGGTGCTTAATAGCCATAAGTATTTCTTCAGTGGTTACCTCTGAGCTGAGGTGGTCCAAGTCATCCCGTTTGATCTGTGGGAGTACAACATCCTGTAAGATACCGTCTGCCTTCTCAGTGTTAAAGGAGCGAGAGTAAGTATAGAGAGAGGTGAGGTTTTCTTGGAATGATCCTAAAATCTTTAGCGGGTTTGCAGATATCGTGCCCCCAGGGGTGTTCAATCTAATAGGGGCTGGTATATCAGGCAATGTTCTAAGTTTTCTAGCTAATAACGCGCCAGGTTTGTTTGCCCGTGAGTAGAATCTATGCTTGGTCCACCTCAGTCCCCTTTCTGCACCCTGATCCAGCAAGAGGTTCAATTCCGTCTTCACTGAGTTCAGGCGTGCCAGGAGCCCCCGCTTGAAATGATCTTTTAATGCTCTGTCCAGGGCTTCTAACTCATCCTGCAGTTCGGTTACCTTCTTCCCTCTCTCTTTTTTGCGGCGGGAGGCCAGTTCTATGAGCTGCCCCCGCATTGTGACCTTATGGGCCTCCTACAGAAACACCGGAGACCGGACGGACCCCTCATTCAGCTCAAAGTATTGTTTAGCGTATAGTTCAATAAGAGACATGTTCTCTCTCCACAGTGGACAACAATGATTCGTTAATTCTCCAATGCCCCCTACCCTGGGTTCCCCCCTCTAGGCGGAACTGTACCACATTTGGGGCATCGTCTGACCATGGGACTGCTTTAATTTTAGCTGATGTAAAGTGATTTAGGCATCGTTGGGGAGTAAAAACATGGTCTATTCTACAAAAAATCTGGTGTGGGTTGGAGTAAAATGTAAAATCCTTAACCGTCAGGTTCAATTCCCGCCACACATCTACTAGGTGGTGGTCATTCAGTAGAGTGCGAAAGGCGGAGTTATCAAAGGGCACGTTCCTATTCTAGCCTGGGTCTTGTGCCTTTTTGGTTTTATCCATAGTGGGGAAAATCACTAGGTTGGAATCTCCGGCCAGAAATAGAAGGCATTTGGCATGGTGTGCCACTGTTCGAAATAAGTGGGATAAAAAACGGAGTTGATGGGCATTAGGGGTATAGTAGTTGACAAAAGTCACCTCTACATCAAATAGGGTGCCAACCAGGAGGATGTAGCGGCCCGTGGGGTCAGCTATTTCGGTGTAGCATATAAAGGGTAGAGACCGTCTGAAGGCTATTAGGACCCCCCTCTTCTTTTCAGTAAAGTTAGCAGTAAGCAGTTTTTCAGTAAAGTTAGCGCAGTGAAAGCTGCGGAAGTGCTTATGGAGGTAACGTGGACAGGAGGTCTCCGAAAATCTTGTTTCCTGCAGGCATACAACATCTGTATGGCATGAGGAGTAATACGAGAATGCTTTATGATGTTTAGATGGCGAATTGAACCCCTGGACATTGTGGGATAGTAGTGTAAACTTGCCATTGGTAGGGTGGAGGAGAACTTGCCTCACCTGTAGCAGCTGCACCACACAGTGGAGGGCAGGAGATGGTGTAGCACGGAAGTTGAGCCGGAGGAGTCATCACTATAAGGGACCCAAAAAGAGGGCAGGGACAGGTCGGGGAAGGATCTTCAATAGAGGAAAGAATACAGGTTAAGCCAGACAAAGACAAAACAATCAAACAAAACAGTTTTAACCGTCCTTGGAGGTCGGGCGGAACAAGCCAGGTGAGGGGGAGAACCCCTTCCTCTGCCTCTCATCGTGGGGGGCGCGATTCCACCGATCCCCAGGGAAAGCAATCAAACAATACACCTTAGTAAAGCTAAGATTTTTTAAAGTCACGGGTGGGAATGCTTATAAAACTGCTGCAGATCAGCTACAGGGCAGGAGCGGAGCGCGGGTTGCTCAAGGTAGCCACCTGTATTCTCAGCCAGCATGCCTGCGTATATAACAGTGGAGTCCGGACGGAGCCCCTAGTAAACGGCATATAAACAAACTATCAAACGATTCAACTTAGTGCAGGTAGAGCACCTCATAGTGGGAAATAGACCATGGGCTGTATAACGGCAGTCCTTAAACCCGTCCAACAATGCCAGCTCACCGGCTGACACTTCCAGGAGGTCACCGGTGTCGGCGAGCGGAAACCTGAGGAAGAAAGGGGTTAAACACAAAGCGATAAGTGAGACCCTCAGGCCGGATCAAAAAGGGGAGGGCTGTCCGCCCTCGTTTTCTGC
This sequence comes from Nanorana parkeri, assembly GCF_000935625.1. NCBI lineage: Eukaryota > Metazoa > Chordata > Amphibia > Anura > Dicroglossidae > Nanorana > Nanorana parkeri. The sequence goes on along the minus strand of NW_017307491.1, from coordinate 31,065 downwards.
GAAGCGGCTCTCGTCTTCTGCTTCTTTTCCCAGATCGGAGTTGGCAAGGCTGGGGGCTGGCTATCCCCCGATGGGGTGGAGGTCAGCTGGGAGGCTGATAGAAGGGATAGGTTGACCAGAATCTTGCAAAGTTCATCCGGCGTGGTTGCAGTAAACGGTCTATCTTTGTGGCTAAACATCACTTTAAAGGGGAATCCCCATCTGTATGGAATGTTATTCTCTCTGAGGATGGCAAGTGGCACACCCTGCTTCATATCCCTGCGTTTTTGTATGGTAGTTGGGGACAGGTCCACAAAGATTTGATATGGGTGCCCCTGGAACTGTAGGTCCCGGCGATCACGGGCGGCATGCAGGATGGCTTCCTTCGTTTTGTAGTATGTACATTTAATGATGATGTCTCTCGGTGGGCCATCACGGCGTTTTTGGGCCAAGGCCCTGTGTATATGGTCAAATTCAAGGCGTTCGATCGGTATTGACGGAACCAGTTCCTGGAAAAGGGCTGTAGCTGAGGAGGTAAGGTCCTCTATGAACTCAGGTAGTCCCCTGATCCGCAGGTTACCACGTCTGGCCCTGTTCTCCAGGTCCTCCATTTTATCCAATGCTACCTTCAGTTTGTCAGAGAAGGAATCCATCTCTTTCTCCTGTGATTCAATTACAGTGATCATGTTATCCATCTTCTGTTCCAACATATCTGTGCGGGCCCCACTCTCTCTAATATCCCTGGTCAGTGTGGCTGCCAGCTTGCTAGTAGCTGCTGAGAGTTCCATTTGTAACATGCTGCGGAACTTGTCAAGCAGGGCGGCATCTCTGTCACTCTCATGGGTTTCAACAGGGGTGAGGGGCAAGCTGTCTACCGAAGATGAGCCAAATACCTCAGGTGGAGCTGCTTTGGCTGCACGTGTCCCCTCACGGCGTGGTGTGTCCGCCATCTTGGGCTCCCTTCTCCCTCGGCTGAATCGCGGCTCCTTCTGCCGTCTGCTGCGTCGCATCCCCCCGCTTCAGCGCTCGGTAAGTGTGCCCGATGTCTCCCGAGTATGGGGCATCAGACGGCACATGTGAGGTGAGCTTATGTTAGCTTTCGATTGTGCGGAGCTCGCTTAGACCGCGGCCATCTTGGTCAGCGGCTCGCCACGCCCCCCAACAGGTGACAATGTTTAATGCTAATAAGACCTAATGAGGTATTTAGGGCCAGTGACCTTGTAAAATCAGTGTTTATCACTGGACAAGTGGAAGGGTGTGCAAAGTATTGCACATGCCACAATTGCTATTTTCTTTATTACTATGTTTTAAAGTTGAATATGTTGAATATGTTTTTAAAGTTGAAGTAAAATATACCTGTGCATTAACATCTGCAAATATTGCAAGTAAACCTGTCAAGGTTTAACATGACTCTAGCATGGATCAAAATCCTTCTGATTAAGCTTAATTAGCAAAATAAAAATCAAGTAAATGCGCTTTTATGTCTACTGTGAGTGTTTAAATTCTATTCAACAGTTCTACTTTTTTTTTTTTTAGTAATGTGTCATTGCAGGGTCAGTTAAAGGTAACCCATTTTTATAACTAAATTTTGTCTTTTAGATCCTTTGGAAGATATTTCAGAGACCGTTCCTCAGACTGCTGCCAATTCTGCTGCAGAATTACTCAAACAGGGAGCAGGTTGGTGATAGAAATGTGTGATTTCTCACTGTACTTGTAACATGGTTACTTTATTTTTGCACTGATGTTATTATTTGCTCATGGAGAGATTCTGTCAGGATCGCCAATGATTCCCTACTGTTGCACATTTCTTCCATTAGATGAGGTTAGCTCTGACCCTGGTGTGATTGAGATGGAGTCCAAGAGATATTTACCTTTGTAAATATCTCAGATACTCCAGAGATCTTCAGAATTAGCTTTGAGCATTGTAGTAACCAAGAAGGAACTGTTGGTCCAAGTCTGGGGAACTGGAAGCCTACATATTTGGGACAATGGAATACAAAAACACACACACACACACACACACACACACACACACACACATACATATATATATATACACACATACATGTATATATATACACAGTTGTGCTCAAAAGTTTGCATACCCTTTTTTAAAGAAAACATGAGTGAGCAGGCAAAACACATTTTTTTTTTATGGGATTCATATTCAACTGTAGGTCATTAAAAAATGGCACAATCATAAGGCCTCGTTCACACAAGACACGGTGCGTTCCGGCCCAATTCTGGCTGCAAGCACTATTTTGTTTGAACCGGACCGCAGGCATTGATGTGCCTTGCGTTCCCGCAGGCTGATAACATTGCGGCTATGGTGCCATTCACTTCAATGGAACGTCACGCCCCCTCCTGCCCCATAACATTGTGAGCTGGCCATGCGATGCAGTGTGTTCCGGCCAGAATCGGGCCGGAACACACTGTGTCTGGCTGGTGTGAACGAGGCCTAAAACAAAACATGGCAACAAATAAAAAAAAAAATGAAATGACCCCTGTTCAAAAGTATGCATACCCTTAGTTCTTAATACTGTGTATTACTGTGTATTGCCCCCTTTAGCATCAATGACAGTGTGCATGTACAGCTTTAATGTGAAAAGTTCCTGTTATCTCCAGCAGTTCCCAATCACCAATCACCCACAGGAGTGCTGCTCACCTTATATACAGGGCCAGTGTAAGGATTATTGCCTACATAGGCGAAGGTGCATTTTTGCACTAGTGGCGGCCCTGACCACATTGCTCAGCCTACCCCAAAACGTGGGGGCATTTCCTCACTAGGAGCAGATGCACTTTAAAGGCTAAGTTTGCTTTTCTGACCATGTTTTATGTCACACCCATATTTAGGGTGTAACATGAAACATGGTCTGATTGCAAACCCAAGTTTTAGAGGAATACAAGTGTGGTGACATCCCCGCACATGTAGTCTTTTAACTCTGCCATATTACTAGATATCCGTACCTCGTTACAGGCATGGGCGGTAGTACCAATACCATTTTTTCCAGGCCGAGTAAGAGTACCGATACTTTTCCTGTGGGGGTAAGGATGGGCTCGGCCGTGTTCGCAGCTCCTCGTGCCGAGCCTGCCAGGAATCTCTGCAGCTTCAGACCGGGAAAATGTCTCAGTACCTGTGATTGGCACTGCGCGCTGTCAGCTTCCTGGTGGGCTCGGCACGTGGAGCTGCGAACACGCCGGAAGCCCATCCTTAGTGGGGGGTCTCAGGAGAGCTGTGTGTTGGTGTGGTGCAATTGAAAAAAACAGTGCATGCAATTGCACCTGAGTGGAACTCAGTGGCATTGTGGTAGCATGAGTTACACTACGTGGGGAGGGTCCAATTAGGTGGTAAAGTGTGTTAATGTCATGGGACTGTCTGTGAGAAGAAGATAAGATGGATGGTGTGAATGTTGAAGATGTATTTTCTTTAAGACCTCATTCACACAGCTAAGAGCTGGCCCGTACAGATCCGTGTGGCATGCACGGCCTCATTGGGCCGCTCCCTTGAAGGACAGGTGCTGTGTGTGATTGTACGCAGCAGCCTGTTCTTCCCTAAATGGAGGACGCGGCCGTATGCCGCCGTACACTCACTCGAGCTGCACATCATTGCGGGTGTCGGTGCTCGGTCGCAGACGAGATCCATCCTGTCTGTGTACGAGTACGGACACCCGTACCTGCACGGATGTGCAGCTCGGGTGAGCGCACACCCGCAGCTCCTCCCATAGAGGAGAACAGGCTGCTGCGTACAATCACACGCAGCACCAGTCCTTCCCGGGAACAGCCTGCACGGATCTGTACGGCCCAACCCTTAACTATGTGAGAATGAGGCCTAAACGTGGTTTAGTGGATATCGAATGCGCTGTGGCATCATGATGGGTAAACGTTCATATTGTGTTGGGTTTTCTTTTGTTTTTTTAAGGGGGGATTTTGTAAGGTGAGTAATAAAGTTAGGTTTTGAAGTTAAAAGTGAAGCATTTTTTCTTAGTCCTTAATAAAATGTTGTAGTGTAGTTGTGTAAAATGAACACTGCATTAGGTTGGGCCGTACACGTCCATGCAGTGTGCATGCCCGTCTCAGGCCGTTCCAGGGAGGGACAGGTGATGCGCGTGATTGCACGCAGCAGCCTGTTCCCTATTTAAGGATGCAGCCATACGCTGTCATATGCACACCCATGCTCGGACGCAGATAGGATGGATCATGGACACCCAGACCTGCACGTATGTGCAGTTCGGCTGTGTAGAGCTAACAATTATTTTCATCGATTAGTTAGCCAATTATTACGTTCGATTAATAAGATTTTTTTGTTAACCACTTGAAGACCGGGGTGTTCGGCAGAGGTGGAAGAGAGATCAAAGGGAAATCGAGTAATGATCTCCCTTTGATCTGCTGGTAGAGCGTCGCCGTGCCTGTCCCAGCCGCACCGGCCACATCGGATCACGGACCGGCAGCGGCGACGATGAGACGGCGGGACATAGGTACGGTGGGGGGGAGGCCGCACAATTACATAGTACATTATGCATACAGTGTATAATGTATTGTTGGGATTTATATTCCCACTATCCCAGCAATATAGCACTATACAGCACCATGTATGGGGGGGGCGAGTGCAAGCTTACATGAGCAGTCTCCCTAAATTTGTGGGCCTGTCTGGCAGCTGCCTTCCCCCCATGCCTGCTCTTCCTTCTTAATTGTGTCGATCGTGGATGGGCGGGCAGCAACGAGTACGTGTGGTGGGGAGGAGAAGCGACGTGCGGCGGGGACAAGCGGCGAGTCCATATGGCAGGGAGGAGAAGCGGCGAGTCTGTGAGGCGGGAAGGAGCCCGCAAGCAGGCCAACTAATCGAAATTCAACTAATCGATGATGGAAAACGTTGGCAGCGCTTTCCAGCATCGATTATAATCGACTTAGTCGATTAGTTGTTGCAGCTCTACGGCTGTGTCTGTGACCGCATACGGCCATGTCCTCCCATAGAGAACAACAGGCTGCTACAGGCAGCACTTGTCCCTCGTGGGAACGGCCCAATGCAGGCACACAGTGTGCATGAGCCCTTTAGGAATGCTATGTGTGTTTTCTGTATAGCACTTGTCTACATATCAATGATAAATGACACAGTGCAGAGTATAAAGCAGGATATGATTGAGGCACCGTGTGTAGAATGGGCTGACATTTCTCCCACCCCCTCCCCCCTCCTGCTGCTCCCGTATATTGAGGCACTGTGGTGTGCTGATGATGCTGAGACACGCACTCTCTCTCCTCACCCCCAGCTCGGAAGCAGGAGGCACAGAGATATCAAAGACACATGATGAATGATCCTCTAAACAGAACACACAGCAGCCAGGAGGACTTACTATGATTGCTCTGAAGACTGGACATTGCAGAGCTGACTGCTAGGAACACAGTGCCACCTCAGCAACTCCAAAGTCGGCACACAGCGAAGAGGAGGCAGGGGAGGGGTGGGCGTGACATCACACTGGTCCAAGCTCCATAACTCTATCTCAGGACGTTTGACTGCTGCTGGGTCTGTGCTCCGATTTTTCCGCCCTCCCCACCGGTGCCCTCAGGCGGCTGCTTGCCTGGCTTGTACACTAGCGCTGGCTCTACTTATATACAGATCCTAGAACAAGGTAAAAAAACGGCTCCTCTGTCACTGGTAACCGCTCAGGTCTGACACAGTGCTGACACTGTACCGTCTACCGTACCCAGTCCCTGTCACGATCTACCCAATCAATCACTTGCGGCTTTTCCCTCCCTGGGTGCACGAACCCCCATGCTCTCCACACAACATCCTTTGCTGAGGATACTGAGGCCGTTACATACGGGACTTCATTTTCATCAAGTAAGACATCGCAGCTTACACTGGATACAACCCATCTTCCACCAAGACTGCACGACGCTCAGTCCCCACCAGCATCATGCAAGTAGATTCTTTCATCCACACAGAGACAGCTCGTCTCGTTAACATATACATCTCATCCAATTTTCTAGGCGAATGCGCTCATTGTTTTATTTCGCTTGTAGTTTTTGCACAGTTACTCTCCGCCTGTTTCCTCAGAGCCGCACACCAACTAGTTAACCCACCCAACAACTTACACACCACCTTTTCTTAATTTAGTTCTCTGCTATCCCAACTTTGCAGCTGTCTGGGTCTTTCCCGCCCGACTTTATACATCAAGGGTTAGTTCACACCATAAGCAGTGCGTTCCGGTCCAATTCTGGCCGGAACGCACTGCCTCGCATTGCGGCTGGCTCACTTTTTTGCCGGGCAGGAGGGGGTGTGGCAGGCCATTGAAGTGAATGGCAGCGTAGCCACGCACACTGGCCGCAATGCGATCATCCTCACGGGATCGCAAGGCACATTGTGCCTGCAGTACAGTGCGTGCGATCAAAATGCTGCAAGCACTATTTTGATCGGGTCGCACTGCAGGCACAGTGCGAACATGCCCAAGCCCATCCTTACCCCCACAGGAAAAGTATCGGTACTCGTACTCAGCCTGGAAAAAATGGTATTGGTACTACCGCCCATGCCTGTAACGAGGTACGGATATCTAGTAGTAATATGGACAGTAGGCAGAGTTAAAAGACTACATGTGCGGGGATGTCACCACACTTGTATTCCTCTAAAACTTGGGTTTGCAATCAGACCATGTTTCATGTTACACCCTAAATATGGGTGTGACATAAAACATGGTCAGAAAAGCGAACTTAGCCTTTAAAGTGCATCTGCTACTAGTGAGGAAATGCTCCCACGTTTTGGGGTAGACTGAGCAATGTGGTCAGGGCCGCCACTAGTGCAAAAATGCACCTTCGCCTATGTAGGCAATAATCCTTACACTGGCCCTGTATATAAGGTGAGCAGCACTCCTGTGGGTGATTGGTGATCGGGAACTGCTGGAGATAACAGGAACTTTTCACATTGAAGCTGTACATGCACCGTTGAACTACTCATTTTGGGATACTTAAATGTCTCATTTTTTTTGCATGTATAAATGTAATGCACTTTATTGATTAAGATATTTATATGGATATAAGTGAATCTTAATTTGATCACATTTACATTTATGTGACACATATGAACTAGAATTTATTTTTTGGCAAATGTTATAGAGAGTTATAAAAAAAAAATGTTTTAGTTATTTGTTGGATCAGTGCTCGGTGCTTAGGTCACTTGTTTCTGGCGCAATGTTTTTTAATTCTTATACATATTTTCAGTATCAATGCCAAAATGTCACGATTTCTGAAAGAGTATGCTAACGTTTGTGTGTGTGTGTGTAGAAATCAAATACCTTTAATTTAAAAATAAATAATTTTTGAGAATTAAACATAAATGATGCAAAAGCACAAGTAAATAAGTCTTTATAAGTGGCTTTGCAAATTGTTCCTAAGGACATACAGTGTTACTTGAAAGTTTGTAAACTCTTTTGCATTGATTTATATTTGTGCATAAATGTTAGCTAAACCCTGATCTGTTTTTCAAGTCCTAATACTAGATAATAAAAACCCTAACAGTAAAGGTCACAATATAATGTGTGTTCTTTTACATTTGTTGAGGAAAATTATCCAAACTTACTGTACATATCTGTGTGTGGGTACAGTATGTAAACCTTTGCTTTCGGGAGCTAGAATAAACTTTGCTTTCGGGACCTACAGTAACAGCTCTGCCCTGGCCTCTGTACTGACAGGGAGTGTTGTGATTTCACTACCCTCCTAATGTAAATACAACACGGAAGTATTAATATTCGTGTCTACAGTGCACTTCTACAGGCCCACAGGAGCTGCTGAGACCGGCCTCCATTTTAAAACGGCACTGGCATGAATAGCCACAATCCCAGCGCCGTTTTAAAAACATGCTCCCATCCGATTATCCCATTGATAATGGGATAATCACACCTGACACTTCCTCTGCAAATGAACTCCGAATACTATCTATCTATGTACTTTGTGTCATTTTCCTCAATAGATAAACAAGTATGTTTTTTTACTGTTTTGTTTATATGGGGTCTCACTAACTAGTTTTAGGTCTTAAGATTCATGGGCAGTGTAACTTCTATCCAAAAAAAAACAAAAAACACCTGGATAATTATTCGCAATCCTACTACTGAATTAGGCATGGAACATCGGTTAGTGACTCGAAATATACTTCCAATCAAAAAACACACCGTTTTGTATAGAACAAAATAGCCACAGGAGCCACAATCATAGACCAACGGAGTCTATCCACAATGTGTCAAAGTATATCTTTATTAATTTAACAATCATAAACAACAATTTGGAATCTCAGAACCCACCCACACTAAGATATCTCAATTTAAAAACATATCAACAACGTTGTCAACACACACACACACACACACACCACTGCCAAATTGTCCACGCTCATTGCTCCTCACCAATCCGTAATTCGATGAAGTGTATCTAAATATAAAATGCAAACGGTTCATGATATTTTGACATATTGTGGATAGACTCCGTTGGTCTAGGACTGTGTCTCCTGTTACTGTTTTGTTTGATACAAAACTGTGTTTTTTGATTAGAAGATTGGCAGATGTTATACTGCTGACACATTGCTATGCTGCTGAAATTTGTCAGGATTTCTCTTCGTCAACTAATACTCATTCATCTCCATTTTTATTGCAAAGGGGATTTGTACCTGCTCACACAGAGATTGTTCTATAGATTTGTCTGACTTTATTAGGGGGCAGTGCGAGATCTGCGAGATCATATTATCGTCAGATTGGAAGTGCTTGCATTTTTTTTTATATCTGCAAGGTATCACATGTTCTAGCCCTAAATAAGATTTCTTATATCATTCATTTACTACTTTGCAACTACTTTCTTTTTGTTTTTGTATGTAATGTTTACTTTCATTTTCTTCCCCTCTTTTCTCTAGTATATCCAGTATTTTTTCCCCAGTATTTGTGCTTTAAAAAATGAAAGTGTATCTAAAGGCTAAACTTTTGTTAAATTGTGAATTGAGTGGTGAGGAGTTTAAACTTCTTGTCTGGTTTTTATTGCTTTCCCCCACAATGGAGATTCACCCTCTTTATTTGTGCTGGTGACCATTCTCGCTAAAACTGAACATAAGGGAAAATCCACCAGAACAGGAATAGAGGGAAAATCTTCCAGTGCGGACACCTGTTGTAAAGAGGGTCTTTACTTCACTTTGGCAATATTTCCTCTTACTTCCTGTTGTGTCTATAGGACATAAAGTGAAGGCAAATATTTCTAATTTGAAACAGATAGCAAAAAACACTGACAGGTGTTTTAGTCTTCTCTACTTTATCCCCCCCCCCCCCCCACAAAAAAAAAGTTAAAAGGCAAAGGAGAGGATAGATAATACTGTTGACATTTCTAAACATTGGATGTTTGATAGAAATTGAAAGACATTTTAGAAATAATGCTGAGGCTTAGATTATACCCTGTTTTCTAGAGTGTGTCCTCAGGGTACAACTGATGATGTAAGATCTTGCAATATAACTTGTACAGTGCATCACTGTTGTGGCCATCTTCATATCACAATGCACCAGATGTACGCAAGAGACAAGCAAAGCCCATGAGAAAAGTGTAAACAACTAGGGCTCTTGGGAATCTTGATCAAACTCTCTGTAAACTTGCTTGCTTCATTTAATAAATGTAGGATATGGGATACCTGTTATAATGTAAATGTGAATATATTATAATGTTAACGCCATGGATAGGCTGAACATCTTTTGTACATGATTATATGTTTTCAGTTTTTCATTTAATGAGCAAGTACTTCATATGGCGAGTATATACAATTCAATGGTGTAGCCAAATTTTGGAAGAGCAAGGATGAGGTACTGCAATGCCTTCACCTTAAGCAGCCAATTCTAATATCCTAATATTTCCAAATGTAAAGGCCAACTCTAGCCTCATGTCATTAGTTTCACTTTCATTGTGCTGTTCTGGTAATGTAATACAACCTTTTTAATTATGCTAACCTTCTACTACACAAAGTGTGCCTCAGAAAGTATACACATGCCGACGACCACAGCATCACCCAAGTCCTTCTTCTGTGGCTAAGCTGCTATGTTGTGTTACTCTGCTAGTTGTACACAATCTCATCCTCAAGG
>NW_017307491.1:0-20574 GCF_000935625.1 Nanorana parkeri | reverse complement strand
AAAAAAAGTTTTGGTTTTAGATATAATTTAATGTTCACCATGTGATTAGCATGTGCATTTCAGTGTGTTTGTCAATTTAGGAGCCCTAAAGCTGTGTGCATAAAGCTTTCATTGTGCTTGTTATAAGATTAAAAAAGGTTTAAAATATGTAGGTTCAAATTGTGATTTAATTTATCACTTGCAGCATGTAATGTTTGGTATCTGAATTCAGTGGAAATGGAGTCCCTTACAGGGTATCAAGCAGTGCAGAAAGCTCTCAGCATAACGCAAAATCAGGATCCACCTCCTGTGTCCACTGTGGTGCATTTCAAAGTGTCTGCTCAAGGAATAACTCTAACAGACAATCAGCGGAAGTAAGAACATTATTCCTTTATTTTTATGTTAAAGTATGTGTAAATGCAAACAACAAACTTATCTTTTTTGCTTCCTTTTGGTCTGGTAAATACATTGGACTACAGAATGGTTACTTTTTATGTTGTAGAGAGTGGGAGTAGTAGAAAAGTTCAGAAACGGACAGTGGGCAGGTCTGATACCACTCCACAAAAATATTCTGTAACTGGTCTTTGGCCCCATTCACACCTGAGTGTATTGTAGCTTGAATGCCTAAGCACTACACTGCTGAACAGAAGGAATCCCATTGTTTTCATTGACCCCTGTTCACACCTGAGTGTTTTGTTGCTTGCAGCAAAATGCCTGTTGACTAGAGTAGAGTTTTGGTCCCAATAGACTTCAATGGGAGCAGCTGAAAAATTTGCATTTTTCAAATTGTTTGCCTAGTAACTGGCTTTGCATTGCCTAAAAATAAAATGCTTAACCATGGGGCCTTATAGATCAGTGTTAAGGTGCCCATACACCTTAACACTGATTTTGTTATTTTGAAATACAATTATCTGCAGATTTTCTGTGGTCAGATGGAAAAAGTGAAATAGATTGGCCCTGGTGGAGATTACTCCATCCACACAGTTAAGTGTAGATGGAGGAATCTGTTGCACCTTTTCCATCTGACCACAAAAAACAACTTTGCAGTAAGCATTTGTTTTACTTTTGTGTTAATTAAAAGCTGTAGTAACCCAGCACTGGTTAATCAAACCCTTCAGCATGCTGTCATTCCTGCATACCCTACCACTCACTGCTTTGACTAGCGATTACTAACTCAAGTTCGGTTTCTTATAGAATTCTCTATTGGCTTTTATGAAAAATTAACTGAGTAAAGCTGGAATACTGTATTCAAAATCCTAGAAGAAATAATGGTGCTCATTGTGAAACTTTAATGCACTAATCCAGGAAACCCAGCCAACTTGTCTCACTTCTGTCACTCAGTCACTCAATATCTATATACATAGATATGTGAAATTACCAGTGTGTACTGTAATTGAGTGGAAACTTAACAGCTTTGTCATAAGAGTTCTCAAATATTCTGCATAGATATGACTTATTTTTAATGTATTATGGCATACAAATGCTGTTCACCTTGTTGGTGAGAGGTAGCAGAATGAGATGCCACTTAAAATATATTTTGAGAAATTATCTTTTATCCCAGTACTGTTGTTCCCGAATTAATCATGCAGGCAAACGCGGTATTTCAGGCATGCAGTTTTTTCATAGTTACATAGTTGTTATTGTTGAATAAAGACACAGGTCCATTTGAGTTACATAGTTGTTACTGTTGAATAAAGACACAGGTCCATTTGAGTTACATAGTTGTTACTGTTGAATAAAGACACGGGTCCATCGAGTTCAACCTTTGGGTTTTGTGTGTCTGTGTTGGTTACAAAGATTACCTGTGCCCCTGTAAATCTTGTGCGCTGAGAAAAGTATCTAGATTGGTCTTGAATGATTCCATACTCTCAGCTGATACCACTCTCTGTGGACAGAAGTTCTGCAATTTTACAGCTCTCACAGTAAAGAATCCCTTTTGCTGTTTAAGATTAAACCTTTTCTCTGCCAGTTTCAGGTGGTGGCCTCTTGTATTCTTGACTGAACTGGCAGTAAACAGTTTATAACTAATTGTCCCATCACCATTAAACAATTTGTACATGAATATCATGTCATAGTTACATAGTTAGTTTTTGAATAGTAGTGTTTCATTGAGTACCACAGCATACATATAATATTATGCACTCTACCCTAAAACAATAGCTAATTTTTTTCTTCCTACTTTCTTTACCAGACTCTTCTTTCGAAGATACCCTTCAGCATGCTGTCATTCCTGCATACCCTACCACTCACTGCTTTGACTAGCGATTACTAACTCAAGTTCGGTTTCTTATAGAATTCTCTATTGGCTTTTATGAAAAATTAACTGAGTAAAGCTGGAATACTGTATTCAAAATCCTAGAAGAAATAATGGTGCTCATTGTGAAACTTTAATGCACTAATCCAGGAAACCCAGCCAACTTGTCTCACTTCTGTCACTCAGTCACTCAATATCTATATACATAGATATGTGAAATTACCAGTGTGTACTGTAATTGAGTGGAAACTTAACAGCTTTGTCATAAGAGTTCTCAAATATTCTGCATAGATATGACTTATTTTTAATGTATTATGGCATACAAATGCTGTTCACCTTGTTGGTGAGAGGTAGCAGAATGAGATGCCACTTAAAATATATTTTGAGAAATTATCTTTTATCCCAGTACTGTTGTTCCCGAATTAATCATGCAGGCAAACGCGGTATTTCAGGCATGCAGTTTTTTCATAGTTACATAGTTGTTATTGTTGAATAAAGACACAGGTCCATTTGAGTTACATAGTTGTTACTGTTGAATAAAGACACAGGTCCATTTGAGTTACATAGTTGTTACTGTTGAATAAAGACACGGGTCCATCGAGTTCAACCTTTGGGTTTTGTGTGTCTGTGTTGGTTACAAAGATTACCTGTGCCCCTGTAAATCTTGTGCGCTGAGAAAAGTATCTAGATTGGTCTTGAATGATTCCATACTCTCAGCTGATACCACTCTCTGTGGACAGAAGTTCTGCAATTTTACAGCTCTCACAGTAAAGAATCCCTTTTGCTGTTTAAGATTAAACCTTTTCTCTGCCAGTTTCAGGTGGTGGCCTCTTGTATTCTTGACTGAACTGGCAGTAAACAGTTTATAACTAATTGTCCCATCACCATTAAACAATTTGTACATGAATATCATGTCATAGTTACATAGTTAGTTTTTGAATAGTAGTGTTTCATTGAGTACCACAGCATACATATAATATTATGCACTCTACCCTAAAACAATAGCTAATTTTTTTCTTCCTACTTTCTTTACCAGACTCTTCTTTCGAAGACATTATCCAGTTAATACAGTAATATTCTGTGCCCTTGATCCACAGGACAGAAAGTAAGAAACCATTATGTGACTCAGAAACTAACAATAAATATCAATCCAAAATTTGCATCTGTTTTGTTTTTTTTTTTCATTTAGGTGGAGGAGAGATGGACTTTCTGCAAAGTAAGTATAAGTTGTATTGAACAAGATAAACTGTTTTAGTGATAATGTAATTTGTGCAGATGGATTTAAAAAAAAAAATATAAAGAAAAAACTTAAAAAAACACGTTAAATATAATATGCCATTTCTCAGAGATGCCAATCAGAGTCAGTTCTGCCTTTAGAAATTTGAATGTCGTTGGTGATACAGGAAGCAGAATTGGAGGATCTAGCACAGCACAAATTGGAAGCATATTCCTATTGATCTGCTGTGTGAACAGTGTTGGCTGGATAGTAGGGATGCACCGATACTAGTATCGGTGCCGATACCGAGTAATGACGCGCTGCCCGGCTTCCTGATTGGTCGGGAAGCTGGCCAATCAGGAAGCCGGGCGCAGCATCATTACACGGCGCCCGGCTTCCATAATGGGCCAGCAAGCCGGCTCCATGCTTTCTCGTCACATAGTGACGAGAAGCATGGGGCGGCTTCCTTGCTAATCGGGAAGCCGGGTGGCTAGTCATTGCACGCCGCCTGGCTTCCTGAATGGGAAAAAAAAAATATCAGTACTCGTGCTCAGTACCGAAATACTGGTACCGGTGCATCCCTACTGGATAATATTGATAGTTCGCTCATTTCTTCCATTGGTTACATGGATTTACTCTGTAATAATCAGATTCATCTCATGCAAACTTTTGTTTTGTATAATAGCATAGTAACTCAGCTGCTGTTCACACCTAGGCATTTTGGTGCTCAAAGCTAAGCACATCAAAATGCTCAAGACAAGGAATCCCATTTATTTCTATGGCCCCTGTTTACGCCTGAACATTTTGTCGCAAGCAAAAAAAAACCTGTTGCTGGACAAAGTACACAAGTTACTTTTTGAAGCGCACATTTCATGCGTTTTTGCATGTTTTGTTGCACAAAGTTTCCTATGAAGTCTATGGGACCAAAAAGTAGCTTATGCACTTTTTCCAGCGAAAGGCATTTTTCTCCTTGTGACAAAACATTTAGGTGTGAGCAGGGGCCATAGAAATTAATAGGATTTCATGTTTTGAGCGTTTTGTCGTGCTTGGCTTTGAGCAAGAAAACACCTAGGTGTGAACGGGGACTTTAGTCTTGAAGTGTTTAATGCAGTTATCTATGCTGTATAATGCAGTCATTTGACATTTTCAATCATTTTTTTTTTCTGCAATGACATGGGGTGCTTTTCAGTAGGTGGTTAAGGAGGCATGAGTAATTTGAAGTAAAAAAAAAAAGCAAGATGTCTGTTGTTGTTTGTCCCATTGGTGTTTCAGGCCTTATTATTTTTCTTTTAGGGAGGAATTTAACTGTTAATGGGGGCATAGGCTTAGAGGGAAACTGTATTGGTTTTGGGCCAATTGTTCAATATCCTTTTTTTTATAACTATATTAAGGCTTTGTTTTCCAAATAAATATTAAATTCAAAGAAGTATATGTGTTCAAAGGGATAGCACAGCAGAAGCTCTCCTCCTTCAGAGTTTCTCTCTCTCTCTCTCTCTCTCTCTCTCTCTCATTGAAACTCAGTAGGTCCCCTACAAAACACAGCAGGCATGCAAGTGGAGGGAGGAAGAAAGAATGCCTTCTCTGACCATTAAATTCTGTGTATCAATTTGAGCTTCAGGGCCCTGTCACACTGTATCCAGTGCGTTCCGGCTTGGTTCGAGCCCAGAATGCACTGGACCGTACACATCAATCCGGGCTCCGTTCTGGGGCCGAGGGGGTGTGGCGGTGCCATTTATGACAATAGCACCACAGACATGAAACCCCACCTGTAATGCAATTGCCCACATGGGAACGTGAGGTACAGGAATGCCCTCTGTTCCGGTGCACTGCGATCAGAAAAAATGCTGCATGCACTATTTGTTACTGAGTTCTGGGAGCAATAACAGCCTTTTTTTATGGAAAGCAGGTGAGCATAACCTGGAAATCATGTGAAAAGAAACCTAGAGCCCCATTTGGTGGCTACAACTAAAATACATTATTTCCATTTATTTATTTCTGAACATGATAAATAAAGAAAATGAATTTAAAGCTTATATTGTATGATAAACACTATGTGAAAAATAAATGTAAAATGTTTTATTGTATATTACAGAGTGTTTGGCTTTGTAGCCAGAAAAGGCAATGGAAACGAGAACATCTGTCATCTCTTTGCAGAACATGATCCAGAACAGCCGGCTAGTGCTATAGTGAATTTTGTGTCCAAAGTCATGATTGGTTCCCCGAAGAAAATGTAGTCTTGCTAAGGGGAAAAAAACGGGTTACATTTTTAATTAGTTTAATACTGACGCAATCACACATTTACTTTGCATTCCTACAGGAAGGGAGGTGGATACAATTCACATTCTGAAGTGATTTGAATTTTCCAGAATGTGAAGATAAATAACATTTCTCTCAGTACACATGAAGTTAATAAGATTGAAGCCATGGCTGTGTTCTGACCTATATTTTTACATATATTTTGTATGTAAGGAATATGTATTGTGCATTAAGATAATTTTAAATGTTTCCAGTTTGTACAGTTGCACATACACTTTCGGTGTCCTTTTTTATGTCAGATATTTGCTTTATATTTGCCGTTAATAACTAATAGAATTTAAAACAGTGCTTTAGCATTGGAGTTGAAGGAACATTTATGGAAATGTATGTGCAAGTGTTTTTAAAAGAACTGAGAATCTTCAGTGGTAGATTGGTTGTAAATCTGCCCCAAAACTTGGCCAATTAAAGCTGGGCATATTATAAAAAAATGCATAAGTAGCACTTCTAAAAAAATGCACGCTAAAAAGAGGAATAGATTTCAAAGATATCGACAGCTGTAATTGTATACAAATTTTTCCCTGCAGCTTGGCCCCTTCCTATTACTCAAGACTTATTTTGGTTGTGCTAGTGATACTCATTCCGGAGGCCAACTACAGGAAAAGTGTATTGAATTCCACTGTCTATTTCATTGAATCTTCTAATTGTTTTGAAATGTTCTTCTACACTTGGTTTTTAATATATGCTTGAGCTGGATTGCAGATAAGTTTGGAGATAAATTATAAGTTTACTGTAAGCTGCCAATGGCACATTTGTAAGTGACATTTTATAGGCAAATCATTGCAGTGCACAAATATACAGAAAAGCGTTAAATTGGTAATTCCATAATTTTATTTTGTACTTCCATGGTATTAATATATGTGTTTATCAATGGTAAATTTACATTGGCTAAATGTTAATGTTTGTGTATACAAGTGCTGTATTCTCATTATGGTCTTTTATAAGCAGATTTAGCTCAAAGTACATGTAAGGTTCTTTAAAACCTGTGCTAAAGTGTCTGGACCATGTATATAATTATTAAGATATGTTATATTGCTTTCCATTTATTTATGGATTCTAAAAGATCAGGTACAATATCCAATATTTTCCTCATAGGGAACATGCACAATACTAGGAGAGCTACATAAACACCATTTACCCTTCAGTAAACAGAACTCTGCTAATACAAAAAGAGGAAAAAACACGTACACAAAATTGTAATAATCTTCCAGAGATGAGATCATTGTATTTTGGCTATTATCAAATTACAGGTAAACATAGAATCGGTTCATAACTACTGTAGTGCATCAACTCTAAAAATTATCTTTTTGCTTGTACAGTTTAAATGTTTGTCTTATATGCAAATACTTTGTGGTTTTATGTGTGCTTTTTTTCAACTCTAGATATCCTACACCCAGTGTTATATTTATAAATTAATGAAATCAGTCACTCAATCTTTAATTGGCATAAATATGCAGCCTTATCTATAAAAGATTTATATTTGCCACCTTATTTAACTTAACCTACTTTAACTCCAGTGCCTAGAGTCATCCTCAGATAGAGTTGAGATGCGAGGATGCTGCTTTGTCAACTGCATGATTTTATGGTAACCGCTGTCTTCCTAATGTGTGCATACAAGCAGTTATGAGGAATGTAAGCAGCTACAGGTCCATGCTTTATGGTGTTGGGGCTTCTTGGGAGCTGGAAGACAATGTGCAGTAACTGTCATAACTCAGAGCCTCTAACACCATGGCATGGCTATTCATAAAATGCAGGCAGCAGCATGCAGCCTGCTGCATCCTATGGAGTTATGTCTTTTTCTTTTCTACTCAATCGTTTTGAATGCACTGCACCAGCTTTGGAGCACAGTGATGGTGTTTTGTTTTTGTCTTTTTAAGCAGCAGTATGGGTATCGCCGCTGCCGCTTTTTGAATGGACTCCCTGGAATTAGAGTAATTTCTGACTAAATGTTCAGTCTTGCATAAACTCCACAGCAACTGGTTCTCTTTAAACTAAATCAGAGAGAAATATGGAGTCTGCCCATGCAGTCAGAACTTATAAATTACAGAAGCTGTTGTGTCAGTGCAACAGCCAGGTAACTATTACATACAGAAAGAGAAGCCAATATTTCTAGCCTCCAAACATCCTTCCTTAGTACATGTTTAGTTTAATGTTCTCATAAGCTAGTACATGTCACCAATAGTACACATTCCTTAAAATATGTTGCATTTGTTTTCTTATGTACAATTTTGTATTTTATTTTTGTTTGCAAATTAGAAACATGTCTCCCTCAGTTCCATATTCTTATATATTTGTTCTTGCATCCTAGCTTAAAAGGACTTAAAAGTTATCAAAAGATAATGATATATTATGGTCATACTGTGAAGTCTTGGTTTTCTTTAAATTCCTGCATTGTGCATTACCTAGTTTTAGTTGACTTCCAGTGTTGGGTACTTTGAAAAGTAGCAAGATATTTAGTCAGGACATCTGACTGTCAATAATGAATGGTGTCAGTTATCACAAAACACACATACAGACATTTTGTCTTTTTCCACAGCATTTATTAAACCCTGACTTGTCATTAAATGCCTAGTATATGTTAGAATTTCTTTTATAATATGGCTGGATAAACAGAAATATGTGCAATAATTACCAATTCCTTTAATTACATATTGCTATTGACAGAGTCAAGCAATGCACTAGAAAGATATTTTTAAGTAAGCAGGTTTTCTAGTTCATGTGTTAAGGTATGCAACTATAATTATTAGTAATTGTACTATTAACCTCCACGTAATAACAATGTTTGAGATTCAGAAGTGCCTTTGAATTGCTAATCATACCGTTTCTCCGAAAATAAGACCTACTCCGAAAGTAAGACCCAGCGCTATTTTTCAAGCTTCCTGTAATATAAGATCTACCCCGAAAATAAGACCTAGTTTGGTGGTGGCGGCATGTGAGGGGGAACTTGAAGAGCAGGAGAGATGGTATCAGCCTGCAGGGACATACTGTATTAAGGGGATGACAGGGGACTCCCTCCAGCCAGCGCAGTGAAGCATGTACCATACTTCACCAACTGTTGTCCCCCTGAAGGCACTGCTTAATGTAATGGTACTGTAATGTGTACCGGTAATGTGTACCTCGCTGTCCACTGTCTGATGTCCCCACTGCTGCACCTCTGGTACCACTGTCCCTAATAGCAAAGGAAGCCGGTGCTGTAGAAAGCAAGGCTGCGGTGGCGGAGGGAGCAGAGCCGCATTAGCCGATACTTCCTCTATAGCGCCAGTTACTGTGACAGGCAGAGTGATACCAGATAACTTTGGATTGTTGTACATTTTGTTGCACATTAAAAAAAAAAATAAGATATCTCCTGAAAATAAGACCTAGTGTGTTTTTTTGAGGGCAAAAAAAATATAAGACAGTGTCTTATTTTCGGGGAAACACGGTAGTTATTTAATTACAAGAAATTGCAAGAAATTAATTAAAATACATATTTTTTTCCCCTAGTATTCCCTTTTCAAATATTGCTCTTACAACATTATATTTTTGGGTGGAAGTGACAGTATTTTTATATACATTTCTAGTTAACCTAATTGTTCTAATGCAGTTAAAGTGTGAAAGAAAATAAAAACATATTTTTATATGCTATGCAAATTAATTGCTTGTGTATTATTCATGTTTTTGTTTTATGTGCCAAGATGGAGCATTCTAAAGTCTGACTTGGTGTAACAACTTTTAATCTTGGAATGCTTTAATATGTAAAATTACCTGTGAGTATATAAATATGGGTGAATCGGCTTTTGAAGATGCAATCCAGATCTGTCTTCCTTCACTATTTTATGAGTCGCTGACCAACATCATGTTGGTGTTGGGACACCTGAAGTGTGCATGCTTCTTGGAGTCAGTGGCTTAAGAAGTATGAATGGAAAGATGAGGATGATGGCCTCCAGCATTCACCTTTAGGAGCAGGCCAGGTCCTGTATTATATTGATGACTAATAAGTTCATGTATGCATGCATGCATGTATGTATTATGACAAAACAGTACATAAAGTGAAACTGATGGTTCTATCTATTGTAAAGCCGGTGCTATCACCAAAATAACTTGTTTTATGTTTGTCTTGTATTGTTTGCTGTTTTATTGTGTGCTTATTTCTGCTTCCTTTTTTTCCTTTTGCATATTGGTTTTTCTCTATGGATATACTACATTTGATGTAACAAAATAAACTCACTCTAAATATATTGTTTTAATTATGGATTTCATATGGACCAATCAAAATTCACATTTTTTTAAATATTAAAATATTTTTGTAGTGTATGCTTTATTTTAATTATATATTTTTAATATGACATACTAGAGAAGTAATCATAGTTATTGAATGTGAATATACATTAGATGCATTTACTATGTCCATTCTAAGAATGTACACAGGTACTGCAGTGCTTTTATACAAATTGCATATTGCTTTATGACTGTAATGCTTCTGTTACTCAGCATTACTACATGCAAATGCAAATTTACTCATGTTTAAATAAAATGTTTGTATATTTATCACTGTGTTATAATGTTATTTATATTTGGCTAACTTGGGTGGTGGTGATCACATTTTTCATATGCTAAGCTGTATCTACTGAGTAAAAAATTAAACTAAAACTAATAAAAGCTACAGAGCCAGCATGCCACACTTATACTGTTCATTCACTCAAAAGCTGCCAACCTACTTTGTTAAATAGGTTCTCTTTTAATGTATGCATTTTACCCTACAGACTACACTACAGGCAAGTACAGCAATACAATCTGGAATGCACATAGCCAGAAAATAAACAGGAATGTGTCTGTCAATGTCTGCATTCACTCATGATGGGTCTGAATGAAATCTGGTGTTAATCCGGGAACTCCAAAAGCTTGGTCTATAACAGGGGTAGGCAACCTTGGCTCTCCAGCCGTGCTGAAACTACAGATCCCGTCATGCTTCTGCCTCTGGGAGCCATGCCTGTGGCTTGCAATGCATTATGGGATTTGTAGTTTCAGCATAGCTGGAGAGCCAAGGTTGCCTAACCCTGGTCTTATAACATGTAACTCATTACTAACTGCAAGCTCTTACACCTTCTCAGTTAGTAAAAGAGGGAAGTGTTATTGCCCAATAACACTCATAAGCTGTGATTACTATGAATACATTCTTACCATTTACAATAGGCATCATTATTCAAGTATGGCAAAAATGGTTTTATGTCATTATTGGTTGGATTTAATTGTTTCGCTGGTATATGAATCTTCAAAAGATGTGTGTGTCTTGACTTTTTGGGCCCAACAGAGGAAAAGCTGGTCGCGCTCCAGATTCTGCTGGAATAGTTTAATGAAGCTTGTAGATCACCACTTGTGTCCCTCCCAACGTCCGTCCCCTATGATGCGGGCTTAATCGTAGCGATGAGGGCAGACCAGTGTAGGCTGTGCTTTATACCATTAGGTTCATAAAAGACAGAGCGTAAAATCTTTTTTAATAAGTAATAAAAAATGGTTACAGGTATTCACAAACTTTAAAATGTCATCATGCTTTAAGGTTTGTGAATACCTGTAACCATTTTTTACTTATTAAAAAATATATTACACATGGAGGCTCTCTATCTTATATGTACATGATGGGAACCCCAGAGTCTTTTGAGGAGCAACCCCCAAAGTTGTGTGAAGACTTAAGCTGGCCATACACCTTACAATTATCTGCAGATTTTCTGTGGTCAGATGGAAAAGGTGCAACAGATTCCTCCATCTACACTTAACTGTGTGGATGGAGTAATCTCCACCTGGGCCAATCTGTTGCACTTTTTCCATCTGACCACAGAAAATCTGCAGATAATTGTAAGGTGTATGGGCACCATTAGAAAGAACGTTTACTTCTGGAGGATTGTGTGACAACAACCATTAGCGCTAAGAGACAAACTTTTCTTTCATTAGGTTCATGTGCATGTACACTCCTCCGGCTCAGCTTCCCCCTGGTAAAAATTTTCTGACACGGATACTGCCTGAAGATTCTGAGCCAGAGCACTGGGCACCAAAGTAGGTTTAGCAGGTGTTCTCAAGTTCTTTATCAGTGCCCTAAAGGAACTGAAAGTGGGGGCCAACTCTTCCCTGACAGTATATAACAGGCAGACTCAGCCCTGCACACCCCTTTAATGCACTTCTGACATAGGAGGATTTTTCCAATCAGAGCCAAGCTTTGAGGATCAAACTGCACACTTCTGCTTAGGGACCACCTTGGCCTTAGAAATGTTAACCTGTAACACAGATCAAGGAGAAATTACCCCCTTAAAGTGCCCCCTCAACACCATAAGCCCAGCACCAAGGAGCCCCAGGTGGAGGAAAAATATAGTCAGAACTACAGGGAGGAAGCATGAATACATCCACCTACCTGAGCAGAGCTGGTGCCAGCAGGACCTGAATCTGTCTGTGTAGCTTGCAAAGGAGTCACAGGATCCATTTTGCGCAGAAAGCAGCTACCCCGCCGGCGGAATTTCAGCCAGGCCTGTAATTACGCCGTCTGCACTCAGCCAGGCACCTTCCCTCTGCGCCGGAAATGAGGCCTGGAATGCAAGAGCCCGGCGCCCGGAAATTGCGTCACCTGCATCGGATGTGACCTAATCGGTCATTCAGTCCGGCTGTGGAGACTCCCAGAACTGTCAGACCAGCGTCCCCTGACTAACGAGCCGCACGGGCTGGAAGTTCAGCGCATGTCCCGGTGCTGGCCCTCCCTGGTCACTGAAGAGGAAAAGGGGAGCCAGTGGGAATCCCCCTACCACCTGAGGAATGCACCAGCGGCCGTAAAAGATATTTGACCCTACCACCATAGCAGGTTTTTTTTAAGGCCCTAAAACAGAAAAGCCTGGAAGGGGGGGGGGGTACCCCATACCTCAGAGGGGCTCCCTCACCATTCCGGTGACGTGCCCTCCCTGATTGAGGAAACACAAAAAACTGAGGAGCTAAAGGAAAGCTGGCCATACACTTCTATTTTTTTTTTCATTCAACGTACAGGTTGAATGTAAAAAATAGAACAGATTCCACGATCAATGCAGCTGCTGTCAGAATACAGGAATGGTGCTTGGAGCCAATTGGCTGCAAGCACCAGTTTATTCTAAGCCTTTTCAACCGGCTCCTTCGATCAGCTGATCGAAGGATTCCGGCTGGAAAGGTGCCGACAGCAGCACCCACTGTTTGGATTTCTGCCAGTTAGTAAAGAACCAGCTGAAATTTGCATAGTGTATGGTCAGCTTTACTATTGACTTAGTCAAGCTATTACAGGAATTTCACAATTAACTTTGCTCTCTTTACGCAGAAGAGACACCATTTTCAGGATCTAAAAGGCAGAATCTTTTAACATTTCTTTACCAATTATTCCGGCACAGGATATGCTAGCACAGATCATTGATCCACTAGAAATAAAAAGAGGCAATCAAATCTTTCATTGGGTAAGAAAACTGGACTAGATTATTCAATATTGTTTGGGGGGGGGGACCCAAAACTTACTGACCCCTCACAACTGTTTAATTCTTTGCAACAGATAACATCCCTCTCAAGTAACGTGCCGACAGAGTCCATAGTCGTTACCAAAACCCAATACAGATGCACATGTCTGCATTCCCTTGGACTGAAACATTGATTGTAGTTGGTAAGCTGGGGTGGCATCCTGGATGGAACGTATTCTTTACTCGCTTTGCTTTCTCTTGCCTTTTCTTCCCCTTTGCTGTTCTTGGTTGTAGATGCACTTTAAAGAAGCTGCTTTAGGCTATTTTGCTAGGTTTCATTTATGTATCCCTTTCCAGTGTCCGAGTTCACTATTATAGATTCCCTCAAAAGTTAATTAAAAATGAATGCATAGAGCCCCACAGTTCATATAGAGCCCTATTACAAATGAGAAACTTATGACATGGGAGACTTACTGAAGATTTTGAACAGTTTTATTCCAAAAAAACAAAAAAAACCCAGGGAAAGTGAATTGTTAGTAAACCCGATTATGGACAAGTATAAGGTCAACAGTCATTTATTAAAAGTTAACAAAATCTGTACAAAATGATATTTCTCATTCTTGTGAAACAAGTTTTCATGGTAAAGTTATCGCCTTGGTCCTCCTCTTCCTCTGCCACGTCCTCTTCCCCGTCCACGTCCTCTTCCTCTGCCACGGCCTGCAACTAATGGTGAAACCTAATTAGGCATTTGGTCCAAATGGCAAGGCTGACAAAGACCCTCAAGTTTACAATATCTGTCACCTGGAAAATACTTAAGGTGGCTATTTAGAGAAGCTTTTGTTTTTTGATATATCAGCTAAATTTAAGTAATTCTATTACTCTTAAAACAGAACTCTAGTTAGAAAGGGCGAGACACACAGATGAATGCAAATATGTATTTATCAATAATCATTAAATTAATATATTTTAAATGCAATTAGTTTAACCACCTCCCGCCTGTTCACTTGTAGTAGGTGCGGGTGTACACGAGCTGCCTTTGATCTCCTCTCTGGTCCCTGAATGCAGGAAGTGATGTATATTACAGATCTCTGCTTCATCAGCTTCTCTGGGGTCCATAGGAGACATAACAGGTCCCCTTTATGGAGACATCAGGGGTCTCTAAGACTGCTAATGTAAATTAGCTATCACATAGGGGATTTCTTAGCCCCCTATGTGATAGTCGAGTGTAAAAAAAATGGTAGTTTTCTGCGATTTTGCGGCCGCGCGCAATTTTAAGGCTTGACATGTTTGGTGTCTATTTACCCGACGTGACCACTTTTGTATTTAACCAAAAAGTTGGGGTGATAACGGTTTCATAACATTTCAAAGGGAAACAGTTTTTTCCCCCAAAATTTAGGGTACTTTTTTTGTTATGTAATAAAAAAAAATAAAACCCCCAGTGGTGATTAAATACCACCAAAAGAAAGCTCTATCTGTCCCCAAACAATGGTATAAAATTAATTTCAGTACAGCGTTGTATGACGGGATAAATGTCAGTCAAAGTACCGCAGCGCTGAATACTGAAAAATGGCCTGGCCAGGAAGGGTCACCCCGGCCTTTAAGTGGTTAAAGAAAAGTTTTCTTAAACCATACGGCAGGGCTACCCCCACACAGCAAGGGTTAAGTGCTCGTTTTGATCGAGGTGCTAAAATGAAGGTATGCTCAGCCAAACCTCACAGCTAGCTGGCTATTAGACTGGTCCTTCCAGCATCTCTCCTCCTCCGCTGCAGCAGTCTAAGGTCCCGCGAGTCATCACATGTATAGGACACGAGGAAGCTGACTGATATACCATCGCTGGAGCAGGGGGAAACAGGCTGAAGAGAGCACTTAACAGCCAGCCGGCTCTGGCGAGTATAACTTATCAGTCTGCTGTTGCTCTTTCACTTCCAAGTCAGCAGGCTGGGGGTGGACTTGACACCACAGTATTCCCTAACTGTGTAAGTGACGTTATCCAGCTCACTATGCTACTCCCTTATATGCATTTCATTTGTGCATTTAGCCATTTGCCCAAAGTTCAGCTTAAGCCCTCATGCACACTGAACGTTTTGTAGAGCTTTTTCTGTTAAACAAAAAAAGCTGCGTTCATAACTGAACGGTTTGACGCTTGTAGGAAAACGCCCATCGCTTGAAGAACGTAGATGAGCTTTTTGACCGATTCTGCACTTCTTAGCCCCATAGACTTTAATGGAAATGCACATAAAACGTGCATTTGCTGTTTTTTGCACATAAAACATGTTTTCCCATTCACATCAATGTATCAAGATCTCTCACAAAAATGCACGACTATATACTTGCAAAAACGTGCTACACAAAACAGACGGAGACGCTGTTGCTCAGGTGTGAATGCGGGCAAAAGGCTTAAAAAATGTGTTTGTATTTTAAAGCATTATTTATTTCTTGCTTTTCAGTGCTTTTGCTGCCGATTATCAGCAGATCAGAGATTAACGGCATGCCTAATAAACAGCTGGAGAACCCCAAAGTATATGCAATAGCAAGAAATATGGTTATGACAAGCATGTAAAGATGTGAACAGCTTTAAAATGAATGTCAGGTAAAATGAAGAACTTCCCACCTACTGACTAAAATGCACTATATTTTCACACAAGGTATCACACAATGCACAAGTACAGCCCTTATAAGAACAGATAGTAAGAAATGCAGAACTTAACTCCCATATTAAATTCTCTTAGTTTCCTAGAATCTCAAATACCTTAAATTACAGCTGCCAGGCAGAATTGTAAAGTAAAAGAAAACAAATAATGAGCAAAACCAATACTTACCAGCTTCTCTTTTCTTGGACTTGACTTTTGGTTCAACGTCAACAAGCAAGGTATCAAGGGGCAAACTGTCTGGTAGAATAAAGTATCGGATGTTATTGCCCCGTATACTCAGAGTCTCCAGCTGGACAGGCTCTCTGTTCTTTACAGTCATTTTGACAGCTTTCAAGTGTGTATTCATGCTTACATCCACCCCTGGAAACAGAACATAAAAAGTCACACGATTGTAGAAAAGATACAAAGTACCCACAAGGCTTTATACAACACTAGAAACTGTTTTGTGAATGAGTTCTTAGGGGCCACTTTTGGATTAGGGTTCACTCACATTTGCCACTAGTTGTTGTGCTCTGTATGCAGAGAAAAAAAAAAATCTATCAGGCTAAATGCTGTGTTTATGCTTCTAGATGTGTTAAATGACACATGTTGACATGTATACCAAATCCTAGCATCGAATCACTTAACATGGGTTTAGAAGTTCAAATCAATTCCTGGACGCACCCAACTTCTATTGTTTCTAAACGCAGCTAAACTGACTGCAGATAAAAGCATCTAAAACGGACCCTTGGAAATCATTAAAAGCATAAAAATGCATTTAGAAACCATTTTAAACGCATATAAAACTCATGTAATCGTACCAAGTGTGAATGCAGTAGAGCTGCAACAGTTAGCCGACGAATCGACAATCGTTGATTTTAATCGATCAGTGAGCTTCCCGACACGCCGCTGCCCACCGACAACCAACAACGCCGCTGCCCGCCGACAATCATTCCGTCATTCAAAGTAAGTCGAGATCGGCCGGGAGCTTTTTAGCGTTTCATAGTTACATAGTATTTGAGGTTGAATAAAGACTGCAGAACATTAGCAGCTAGAGGAACAACAAATCCCAGCAATAGTACATAAAACACCCGGTATACACCCCGTATAA
Source organism: Nanorana parkeri (assembly GCF_000935625.1). Lineage (NCBI taxonomy): Eukaryota > Metazoa > Chordata > Amphibia > Anura > Dicroglossidae > Nanorana > Nanorana parkeri. The sequence goes on along the minus strand of NW_017307491.1, from coordinate 3,638 downwards.
TATCCACTGACCAGTTATAGAGGACTACAAATCCCAGCAATAATACATTATATACAGCGCTATGCAGCTACAAAGGACTACAAATCCCAGCAATAGTATATTATAGTATAATGTACTATTGCTGCATTCCTCTATAGCTGCTGGTATTCTGTACTGCGCCGCTGTATAATGTACTATATTGCACACTTTTTTTTTTTTTTTTACTTCCACCGCTCCAAGCTTGCTCCTGTGATGGACTACAATCGCAATACAAGCTAGTAGTCCATCAATGGAGCCTTTTTTTATCCGATTAACCGAACTTAATAAATCGGCTAACTAATCGATTATGAAAATAATCGTTAGCTGCAGCCCTAGAATGCAGCGTTATTTTTCATATCTCTGGAAAGTGGAATGTGCACATCACTCTAGGGCTGTGTGTTGTGTTTGATATTTTGGGAGCGAGCTTGGAGCGGTGGCTACTTTACAGCACAGACACACACACACACAGGGACAATGGGGAACAAAAGGACCAACCCTCCAGAAGGAAGGACAGTGTCAGCATGAATTCAGAGATGGTTTGAGGATCTACAACTGAGTGATACACAAATGAGATACATTTTTGTTAGTTAAAAGGAGAACTATGAGGTGAGTGAAAAATCACTCATCCTCATAGTTCGAGCCGACGTGCGACAATGAAACTGTCACACGTTGGCGCAATGGATCGGGAAGTCAGCAAACATATACGGCCACTTGCTCACTTCTCAATCATCTCCTTGCAGAGAGCAGTGATCGTCAGTCACGGCTCCCTGCAGGGATTCCCCCCTCCCTTCTCAGATCCTCCAGCGCTGAGTGGAGGAACGGACGAGGGAGGGTACAGCTGGCTCTGCCTCTAGATAGGCAGAGCCAGCTGTCACTAATGCAGCTTGGTGGATCTTTACAGCATTGTCGGGATCCGCCCCAGCTGCGGCGATATCAGGCAGGACCTTGCAGTCAGCGTCATGCAAGTGAACTGTCCTGGACTGGGAAAATGGAAAACCTGGTCTACTAGTGTATGGCCGCGACCTGACCGGTAGCCATCTTTGGTGGAAAGTTGTGGCTGAGGAGTGCTGCGTGTCTGTTTTGGAGCTTGCGTTTTTGTTTTTCCATAGTAACATGACAGGCTGGATTGACAAGAAATTTTGTGAGCCTGGTTCAGCGGCTTATATAACATATAAAGATAATAGGCTAAAGGCCAACAGACTGCCAAAGAGATCTATCCAGAAGAATTAGGACTGAAATATGTTCAACACAATGCTTATGAAAAGCCAGTCCATGTTCCTGCTTCCTGGAGTGGAGGTTGGACATCCAGTGTTGTGGTCTGTGCCCGGTCCCCTCATGATAAAGTCATTACACTGCGCACCTAACCAACAACCTTCCAACTCTGCTGTAGGAAGAGAAAAAGTCTGGACCCAGTGCATCATGTGACCACAGATTTAGGTGTGTTTGGGGTCTGCCCAAAAGAACAGCTATCGTATTAGCTAAGCATTAACAAATGGGAGGGGGGTCAGTAACCATTATCAGGGGCTTGGGTGATCTTCAGGTGCCCATACACTAGTAGATTTGCGGTGGGAAATGTTGGTTTCTGCCACAACCCTCGTTCGATCATAGCTCGAATACCCCAGCAAGCATTGTCAAATGTCGGTTTCAGAAATCGTTAGTTAGCCATACTAACCAACAAATTTTAGATGGACGGAAATAATTTCCTTTTGCGCACGTTCTGTGTTCTTGCTACAATTTTTGACAAACTGAAACCTCACTGGATTCATTGATTTTTTTGGTCAGAGGAACATTTTCCAACATGACCGATGGAAAAATGTAGATCACAATATAAAAACGAAAATTGCTGATGTACCCTCAACTGTAGGATTTTCGTTTGAAAGATCACTCGTGTACGATTTCTGAACGAAAAATGTATAATGTATGGTCACCTTTAGTTTGCATCAAGCACCCACACATGACTACTGGAGATCTTTCAGTCTGTGCGTGTATACAGCACAGGTTTTGTTTCTGGCAGTGGCAAACAATCTCTGAAGGAAGGAGGGAGCTGCCATTTTTTTGTGGGCAAAACTATCCTTAGCGCGAGGGGGGTACAAATGGGACAAAGGAAAGATGGAGATCAGGCACTGTTAGTGCTGAGCCATTGAAAAACAGTCAGAACTTCTTAGACTGCAAGTGGAAGGCTGATATAAAACGAATGCAACTGTACTGCGCATGCTTTGGGTGCAAATGTCAGTCCTACCTGTGATAGTTCCGTGCACCTGAGTGCCATTCTTCAACTCCACTGTTACCGTCTCATGACTCAGTTTCATCAGGAACCTGTAATACAAACGAATATAATCAACTACGTCTATCAGGCGATGCACAGTTCCCCCACCCCATCAGCCATATTCCACGTCCCCGCCGAGATACTGCAACAAGCGCTAAATACAGATCTCACTTCCCGCCACACTCAATCCACGTTCATCCTCCTTCATCGCTCACATACCTGACCAGCTTCATGACGGCTCACAACGAACACACCGCAACCTCCTTAAAACAACACGAAATAGATTCACTCGTTTATTGATACAATTATAATTTAAGTCAAAAGCCGACGTTCAAAAAACGGAAACACACAGCGGAAGCCGGTGCTTCACCGGAAGTTAAAGTAGGTTTAGGCGGAAGTTGGGTTTGCATCGCTAGAGGTACGGTCTCAAGTAAACGGGTCTCCATTTCTTGTGTGGCGGCCATGATTGTGTAGACGTGCCGACTTGGAACGTATGTCGGAAGCCCCTATGTTTGAAGAGAAACGTAACATAAACATGGCTGAGGTTGTTTAGAGTTCCTGTAACTTGAGCAAAACATATTCCACAAGCGTTAAAAAAACCCTTTGGATCTCCACTTAAATCCATGTTTTCTAGATAGAGTGGAACTAAAAACATTTCAAGTCGGAGGGCACTTTATTGTGGAAGAACCATGTTACATCTCTTCTGCGATAACACAAACTTACCTGCCTGTGCATAATCTTTAGAATGTACACACCGAGCTTTAACGCTGCATGGAAATGATGCTGATGTTTCCATGCAGCGTTAAAGCAGGGAGTAGAGCAACTTAAACTCAATTCACTCTGGGCCTCTAGACAAATGTTCTTCGGCCATGGGGGCCGCTTGCCAAATTTCATACTTCAAAAAAAAAATGTACGGTACCAGTGTTAATGTCTGTGTGTGTGTATGTGTTTGTATGGTCAGTATATGTGTTTGTGATGGTTTCTTTGTATGCAACGTCAGTATATTTTTTGTGATGCTTTGTGTGTATTGTCAGGATTTCTGTGAGTGATGTGGGCATGTGTGTATCATATCAGTATGTACTGTATATGTGTGTGCAGTGTCAGTATATGTATGTGTGTGTGTGTGTTTTTTCCCCACAGGTTATAATTGTAATCATAGTGGACCAACAGATTCACACATTTTATCAGGGATCTCAAGTCTCCCTGATGTTCAGGGAGTCTCCCTCTATTAGATAGCGTCTCCCTGACGTCCACGAGAGAGGCATTTTCTCCCTGAAAGGGTTACTCTGAGTAAACCTTTCCGGTAAGATAAAAAACCTTTCCGGTAAGATATCAGTGGGTAAGGTTTCAGAGT
>NW_017307490.1:519737-524676 GCF_000935625.1 Nanorana parkeri | reverse complement strand
TCATCTCTCAGGTTGCTGTCCTGGAAGATGATTCGGGAAATCCTGTTTTGGGGTGACTCCTTTCCCTTGCAGGGTTCTATGGAGCCACCCTTGTGTGCGCTAGTAAACTGTGCGTGTCCACAAACACTCAGCAACAGCAAGGCAAGTCACTCCCTACTTCCTGCTCGTCTCCAAGTAAGTAGATGGATGGCTGCTGCAGACTGCTCTGTCCCTTGTGATCTTGTACTGGACAGGAAGTTCAGGGAAGCTGAGCTGAGAGACTTGGAAGCAGCTGTTCAGAAACATGATGATTGTAAGTATTTGGGCAAAAACATATAGAAATACTATGGTATTTCTATACGTTTGTTTGGTCTGGATTCATTATTGAAATGTTATTAAGTTTTATGCTACTTTACGTATCAGCGGCTTCCTTTTCACCGAGTTTCTTTGAAACCATTTAAAAGTTGGAATATTCCCAGCAAGGGTGCTGGAAGTCAGGGGACTAGAGCTGCAACAGTTAATCGATTAATGTCATTTACGAACAGAAACTAAAAACAAGCTCAGTCATGAAGGGGTTAAACGTCAAATCGTAGGCTATCGATTGCTTTGCCTGTTCGGGGCGTCCGTACGCGGGCCGAGTTGCACGTCACACGCTGCTCCCTACGTGCCCACCGCACAGGCCGCCACATAAGCCACGTCCACCGAACAGGCTGAAGCTTTCAATCGTCGATTTTAATCGACTAAATCGATTAACTGTTGCAGCTCTACAATTGAGGGCCCACCTTCTAAAAGTAAGTCAGGAGTGGACTACACCAGAAATGTAACTGTAGTGATCTGGATGTAATGACATCAGCTTATTTTAATAGTGAGCACTTTTCAATTTAGTCAGAATCTCTCAAGGAAACCTCTTATTGAAAAGGGCTCTCCCCCTCACTTTTCAATAATAAGAGGTTTCCTTCAGAGATTCTGACTAAATTGAAAAGTGCTCACTATTAAAATAAGCTGATCCTTGCCTGCCCTCAATACAAACTAGTGCAACTTGAATGATGTTCCATTTTGCTCATGTGGTTAGCACTTTCCTCCCTGTTCACATAGGAAAGGACAGGCACCTGTTCACTAGAGCTGCAACAACTATTCCATTAAAATCGACGATGAAAAACATTGTCAACGTTTTCCATCGTCGGTTCGTCGGCTAAAATTCAAATGTTCCGCTCTTGCCACGCCCATGTCGTTTAAGCCGTTTGCGCCACGCCGGTAAAGCCGCTTACGCGACGCTGCTTAGCCACGCCCACGCTGAGGACATGCGTGTGGCCCTCTCCTCCCGGCGAGCTTCCCGACTCGCCGCTGCCTGCCGACAACGCCGCTGCCCGCCGACAACACCGTCATTCAAAGTAAGTCGAGATCAGCCGGGAGCTTTTTAATGTTTCCTGTTGTGTGTGGTTTTTTTAAGCGGCACGCTGCAGAACATTAGCAGCTATAGAGGAACAACAGATCCCAGCAATAATACATTAAACAGGCTGCATAATGTATTATTGCTGGGATTTGTTGTTCCTCTATAGCTGGTGGTATTCTCCATAGCGCTGTGCAATGTATTATTGCTGGGATTTGTAGTTCCTCTATAACTGGTCAGTGGTAATCTGCATTGCACAGTATAATCATTATACAGCGCAATGCAGAATACGAGCAGTTACAGAGGACTACAAATCCCAGCAATAGTACATTATAGTATAATGTTGTACTATTGCTGGCATTTGTTGTATTCCTATATAGCTGGTGGTATACTGCATTTCGCCATATAATCATTATACAGCGCACTGCACAATACCACTAGCTATAGAGGACTACAAATCCCAGCGATAATAAATGATATACAGCGCACTGCACAATACCACCAGCTATAGAGGACTACAAATCCCAGCGATAATAAATGATATACAGCGCACTGCACAATACCACCAGCTATAGAGGACTACAAATCCCAGCGATAATAAATGATATACAGCGCACTGCACAATACCACCAGCTATAGAGGACTACAAATCCCAGCGATAATAAATGATATACAGCGCAATGCAGAATAACGCCAGCTATAGAGGAATACATCAGATCCCAGCAATAATACATTATATACAGTGCAATGCAGAATAACACCAACTACAGAGGACTACAAATCCCAGCAATAGTACATTATAGTATAATGTACTATTGCTGCATTGCTCTATAGCTGCTGGTATACTGCATTGCGCCGCTGTATAATGTACTATATTGCACACCACACTTTTTTTTTTTACTTCCACCGTGCCAAGCTTGCTCCTGTGATGGACTACAATCTCAATAGAAATTAGTAGTCCATCACTGGAGCCTTTTTTTTATCCGATTAATCAAACTTAATAATCAGCCAACTAATCGATTATGAAAATAATAGTTAGCTGCAGCCCTACAGGGGACCCCAAATTATGAATCTAGACATCAGGAGGGATGAGCTCAGGTTTTCACTGGACCAAAGCTCCAAGCACAGAAGGAAGCTCCTTCTGCTGCAGCCCAATCAACAGGCGGCTGCTTGTGCTTACATCATTGACATTATATGGCCACATGGCTAGTTTTGGTGAATGACACTGATCTAATACAGCCAGTATGAGTCAGTCACCAGGAAGACTTACAGGGAATCCTTATAATAAACTATGTATGATGTTTGTGCCCCACATATAAAAGCAAATTATGATTTTTATGTCTTATGATGTGTATAGCCAGCCACAGAAATCAATAGCTGCATATGACAGTCGGTGGGAATTGGCTGGTGTCAGTGTCATCATTTACACACAGAAAGAGCACAGCCAGCTTTTAAAATGTGTGGTGAAAAAAGGTGGACGCTAAATGGTTGCTATGGGCAACTACGCCACTTCAGGCAGAACTTCTCAGACACTTTTTATGAAGCCCCTCACCCGTGTGTGTATCCCTCACTATGATTCCGGCGTACACACCACTCGGGTCCTATCCACCCTTCCCCCGTCTGTGTACACTTATCTAGAACGTTACGTTCGCTCCCCTCCCTACACCCTCCTGTCGGTGCAGCTCTCACATTCTGGTAGCAGTTCATGCACAGGGACTCGATCTCCGTCGGCTGCTGCTCCTCGTCGTCCGCGTTGATCTCCCGGAACACGGAGGACACAGGCCCGGTGTCGCTGAGCACCGACATACCAACTGACTGTCAACCCGGCCTCGTACCAACCGAACACGCTTCCTCCACAGACCACGTGACTAACCCGGAACTCGCCTGCCGCCTCACACGTGTACCTCGGGTCCGCCTACTCTTAAAGGGGAACGATCGTATTTTTTTATTTGTTAGATAGGTAGGGTTAACCGCTGCATGTTGTCAGCCGTGAAATCCGGGGGGGGGGCTGTCAACCCTTCATACCTCTCCTTCACCCGGATCCTCTTTTCTGTATTGTGACCAGGTAAACTGCATTTTATAAGACAGAGGCCGCCTTTTAATGTGAGCAATGTAGGTGAGAGACACACCAAGGGTTGTTTTAACCACTTGAAGACCAGGTGTTTAGACCCCTTCCTGCCCAGGCCGTTTTTCAGTATTCAACGCTACAGTACTTTGACTGACATTTATTCCGTCATGCAACGCTGTACTGAAATGAATTGTATACCCTTTTTTAGGAACAGATAAAGCTTTCTTTTGGTGGTATTTAATCACCACAGGGGGGTTTATTTTTTACTATATTTCAGGAAAATTACTGAAATGTTTTTTTTTACATTATGTTATGAAACATTTATTATTACCCAATTTTTTTGGTAAAATATAAAAGACGGGGTAACGTCGGGTAAATAGACACCAAACCTGTCAAGCTTAAAAATTGCGCGCAATCGCAAAAAAAACTACCGTCCCCAAAATTGACCATAGACGACGCTTTAAAAGCTTTTACCGCTCATCAGTTTAGTCAGTGATCAGTGATTGATGGCCCTAAAATTATTGCTCTCACTGCGACATTCGCGGTGATATGTAACGTGTGGCGCAACATGGGCACAATCATCATTTTCGCAGGTATGCGCACCTGACGCATGGTGTATGTAGGGGTGGGGACTTTTTAAAAAATGTGTTTTTTTTTTATTCTTTTTTATGTGTAACTTTAAAAAAAATTTGGAAACTAATTTTTTTTCCTATTTTTTTTCTCTTAACTTTATTGCTATCACATAGGGGGCTAAGAAACCCCTCCTATGTGATAGCAACAGATGTGACAGGTCCTCTTTATGGAGACATCAGGGGTCTCCAAGAGCCCTAATGTCACCTAGGACCCCCCTGAAGAAGCTGATGAAGCAGAGATCTGCTTCATCAGCTTCTCTCCAGCGTCTGAAGTTGGAGATTGATACGAGAGTGTGGAAGTGATGTACCACTTCCGCATTCTGACATCGGAGAGGGGACCGGAGGGAGATCGTGTACTGACCTCCCTCTGATCCCCTGTCAGAGAGGCACTCTGCTGGTCCCGGGCCTGCACCGGGCACAGCGGAGCCCGGGACCAGTGTGACAACTGGAGGGGTGGGCGCACACACCAGGACCTCATACAAGCGATCCGCCGGGCTTGTATGTTAACAGGCATCGCTGCCTGGTTTAAAATTTTGTGTCTTTGCCGCACGGCGCACACGAGTGGGCGGGGCTAACTGCCGTGTATACACGGCCTGTTACATCCAAGAAGCTGCTGGCCGGCCGTTTATGTACAACAGCCGGCCCGGAGGTAGTTAATATTGATTGCACCCTGGGCAAATATTTTCTTGGACCTTACAACACACCGCTACCTGTCGCGCCCCCACCATGTTTGCAGTGCACCAGTGGCGTAACAACCGGGGGGGCAGCAGGGGCGCGGGCCCCGGGCGAAAAGTGAAGCGGGGGCGCCGGCCGAAAATGGCACTTTCGGCTAAATGCCGTAAGTGACATTTTCCTGCCGTTTTGTCGGCG
>NW_017307490.1:486767-519704 GCF_000935625.1 Nanorana parkeri | reverse complement strand
AAATAAAAACATGTGTGTGTGTGGAGGGGAGGTGCAGGGTACAGTTCCAGTGGTTGTTTATATAATGGGGGGGGGGCGAAAAAAAATTCTGCCCCGGGCGCCCAGAACTCTGGTTACGCCACTGCAGTGCACCACTCAGATAGGAGGAGATGTCAGAGGGAAACGCAGACATCCCAATGTCCCGGGAGTCTCCTGCTAATAGATAGCGGCTCCCGGGAGAGAAACATTTCTCCCGGAAAGGTTTACTCTGCTCTATTTAGCAGAGTAAACCTTTCCCTGCTGTCTGTTTTTTTTTTTGTCCTGATATTGGAGTCCGCCTCAGTCAGAGTAAAAAAAAAAGAGCATAGGAATGCATAGCTAGATTGCTATTGGCTATTTGAATTTGCAATAGCCAATAGCAGACTAGCTTTTGCAAACCCCCCACTGCTGCTGTCAATCAACAGAGGTGGACCTAAAGTGCTCCATCATGCCCTCCTCTGATGATTGACAGCAGCAGAGGGCAGGTGCAATAGCCAGCCTGCTATTGGCTATTGCAAATTGAAATAGCCCATTAATTACTTTGCTGTTTTTTTTTTTTATTATTCTGATGGCAGCAGCTGTACTAAACAATACTAAATACTAAAAAACAGCAGATAGCATGGGAAGCAATAACTTCTTTGCTATCTGCCATCATTTCAGGGCCTGGGGGGGGGGGGGGGGGACAGAGGGCACCTCCCTGAAATGAGCATGGCACCTGAAATTACTTTTTTTCAGGTTGGGATCCCTGATAATGGAACTCTGTTCCAATTTTTTTTCTGGACCTAGGCAGAGTTGGGGGTAATCATATGTAAACAGATGCATGTCCATTCATTCCATTCATTTCTTACTTCTCATGGAGTAACATTTGGCTTACAATCAGACTGACAGGTGGATCTGTTCAGACTGCTCATGTTAAAGGCTTTGACTACTTGGGTTGCAGCCTGGACTAGCCGGCAAGTAATGTGGGAATCAGGACTCCTTATGATTATGTACTGCCAGTGGCGACTCTAGGAACAATATGTAGTGCAATTGCCCCCCCTTGCCCCCCTGTAGTGACGCCTATGTGTACTGCACCTATTCAAGACAGCTGTTTGTGACCGTCCAATACATTGTTTGTGATTCCTTGTATGTATTTCATTATTAATAAATGTCTTTCTAGTGCCCTTTTCTATATTTCTTTTGTTGTTGTTGCAGTGTTCTCTTCCTGGTGTACGTTTTATGGAACTGCATGGCTGTAGATTTTATAAGGTATTTTTGAACTGATACTCTAGCTTTATCTTGCATAACCCAGTGACTTTTTTTGATTATAATTTTTAATAGGGCCTTTTGGGTCTGGGGCCACCTTCCCGGTTTGTTTGTTTCTCTCACTTCTGCATGATGATATACATGTTGGTGTTTAGACATACTCCTCTATACATAATCACCCATCACTTGTGGTGTGTAGGGTTGCCACCTTTTCTTCAAGCGAAACCCGAACACTCTAGCGACGTGCGGACATTTTTTGGGGAGAAAGAGTCGTGGCTTATTCATATGTAAATAGTGCCACCCATTCATATGTAAATATCACAGTTGAGACTATTTTCAGTGGGGGGCCAGTAGCCCCTATCTTCATTTTGGTTGCCCCTGTCTGCCTGACATCTCGTGTCCGGGTTTCTGCTGCCATGAAACCCGGACACAGCATTCAAAACCCGGACTGTCCGGGTGAATCCTGGACAGGTGGCAACCCTAGTGGAGTGTCTCATGATGTTAGATTGCTTCCATTACAATGTTGCTTAGAAGGTGCACTTTTTAAAAGTAATGTTATTTAGGTGGGAGTTATTCTTTGGAGTCCGACCTTATAGCAGACCTGTACTCATATACTAACCTAACCTGATTTTCCCCTTCAGCATAAATCACGTAACCAAATCTCTAGGCTTTTGCTTACATGACCTGCACAAGCAAGAGCCGTGGGCAGTCAGTTAACATGTGTAGGCCCATTATATTTACTTGTCTCTGGTTATGAATGTCTCGAACATTGGTTCTCAACTGGTGGGTCGTGACCCAAAAGTGGGTCGCGACCCCATGTTTAGTGGGTCACCTCATGCCTTCCACTTTTCTAGGCGAGAGGCTCCTCAGCCTCCCCTTAGTGCAGCACTGTCAGTTCTCATGCTGAGCAGCCATTCAAAATATGCTGCCCGGTGCCGAGTGTCAGCTTGAGGTGGGGTGGGGTGGGATGGGACTATGGCCGCAAGGGAGTTCTATCGATATGTGCGTTGCTTACAGCTCCCTCGCTTGTCCAGTAGAGGTGCCTTGACTGGAGTGACGTCACAATCTGGCTCCCGGGCACACAAGGGAGCTGTACAATCAATGCACATATTGATGAAGTGACATCACAGCACAGCAGCCCACACTGGACCCCAGGCTGAGGATCCACCCAGTTCTCATAAGGTAGGGAGACTGGGTGGATCTTAAAAAAAAGAACAAAAATAAAAAAGTTTTTGGAGTGTGTGAGAATGTCTGAGTGTGTGAGATTGTGTTTGTGGTTATATGTGTCAGTCAGTGTTTTTGAGGGCTCATTCACACTAGTACAGTGCGTTAATTCACCGTGCAATACACCTTAGCACGCAATTGCACCTACCGTGCATTCTGATGCAGGAGGTGCGTTGCATTGCCATTCGTTTGAATGGCACCCCAAACGGACCTCCCACCCACAGTTTGATCACCTGCACCGGAACACACAGTACTGCAATGCCGTGGGTTCCATTGCAGTGCGACTCGGGTCGCAACTTAATGACCAAGGACAAATGTAGGTCCTGAGGTTACACAGGTTGAGAACCACTGGTCTAGAACAGTGCTTCTTAAAGTGTGGGTCGCGACCCCATATGGGGTCCCGCAAGTGAACAGGAGGGGTCACGATCTGAATCCCTGGCCTGGACCGCCATCAAGGTGGTACCGCCGGGGAGGCCTGGGCTCCAAACAAGATTTTTTTGTTTTCATTTAATGTGTAGTGTAGTGTAGTTTTTAAGGTCGCCCCCCTCCGTGCACTTGTTACCTTCCTGAACATGTGCGCTCAGGAAGGTACCGTCTGACGCGGGGGTCCCTTAAAGATTTCCTCGGCCAAAAAGGGGTCACGAGTGGATAAAGTTTAATAAGGCCTGGTCTAGAACACTCCTGAATATATAATATTTGTTACAAAGGAAGTAGTGAAAGCTTATAAGGGCCATTAATAATTAAAATACAAAAATATAAAAAAATAGCACACCCAGAACTCATAACACATGCAAAGCTCGTATGTACTGTTCAAATATTTATTTATATATAACGTCTAATCAAGCTTACACAATATAAATAAGTCATGTTTTACACAATATTTACTAGGTGCCCAGAGTTAAAAGAATGTGCAACATAATAGATAAATACAGAACCTGGGCTTGTAAATTTAGTAAATTAGCTCTATAATGCAATATAAAAATGTAACTGCTTTAAAAATGCACATACCAGGTCAGAGGAAAGATGACTGTAATGCCATCAAAAACAAGGAGCCATTTAACCAGTTTTAGGGGACATCATGACCCCTTTCTCAAGGTCAGACATAGCATCCCTGTGTTTATGTTCCTACCTAAGCTATCCAAGGCCAGGCACAGAGAAAACATGTCTAATACCTTATATGTTACTTTAGGTATTTGCATTTGCAGTTTAAACATTCAAAAAAACATATTTAAGAATATCACCTCTATCAAGTGTTGTGAGTATGCTTATAGTTTTTTTTAATCTTATTAGTCAGAAGCTTTTGTGCGGCTGTGGGTAGTCTTTTTGGCAATGCAAGAGGTCATCAGTCTGAGGGTTGAGTAGGATGTTGGATGTGGCCAGCATATGAGGGCAGGGACCAGGATGTAGCCATGAGGTTTGGGGATGCCTCTCAGTTGGGGTAGGCTATGGCTGATGGTCAGTATTGGGGAGGTTAGATTGTGGATGTTAATTAATTGTGGGGAAATCCACTGAAAATGGCCATCCACTGAAACCTTAAGAGCTCTTAAACCTTTAAATGTTGTGGTACTCCAGTACAGGCAGTCCCAGAGTTACAAACATCCAACTTACATACGACTCCTACTTACAAACGGAGGCTATTACTGTACAGCAGGGGTAGTTGTAATACTACCGCGCTCGTTCCGGGTCACTGTAAAGTTTTTACTGCTACTTTACTAGAGGAAATCTACCCCTAGGAAGGGAAATTCACTCCCGTAAGAGTTATCATGGGAAAAAGATGTCTCCACTGAAGCTTTATCACCAATCCTTGTTTCTATGACAAACCAACATTTTCAAAATCCAATTGCCACAGGGATAGAAAGTGAGGTGAAATCTTCTGAACAGGGGCACCGCCAGCAAAACAAACTTTACAGGGGGGTTAACCCTTCCCTATGCTAAATGTACCTGTTCCAACTTACATACAAATTCAACTTAAGAACAAACCTACAGTCCCTATCTTGTTTGTAACCCGGGGACTGCCTGTATATGCAATACATTAATTTAGCAAATATATACAGCATATATGCTGCAGCACGTTTTTTTTATTTTCTTCAAATGCTCACATAGTGCCTTTTCAGAATAGTTTGTAGCTGTAATTTTTTTATTTATTTTTTTAATGTGTTAATTCCAGTGCAAATTATGAAATTAATTATAATGCAAAAACTGACTTACAAAGTTGCATGATTGCATTGGTGAATAAATGTCTAAATCTGAAGACAATCGTATAAAACAAATATCAGTTGATTCTACATTCAACTTGAATGTTTGTAAGTAAGTGCTTTTATGTCAAGGTGAACTCCAGACACGCAGGTAAATACACAGTGGAATTCTGTTCACCCATTCTTATGATTTACACAGCCCAGAAACACTGCATACCAAAGGCAGGTAACATCTGTAAATCTCTCTAGGCAGGGATCTATGAATTGAGAGATGCTAAACTAAAATACAATTCCTTTGGCATTTAAAGTTCACATGTATGTATTCTAGCTGTGTAATTAGCTGTTTTCTTGGAGTTTACCTTTAGCAGTATGAATCTACCTCGAGATAGACATTATATAGTTAAAGAAGAACTCCTGGCAACATTTTTATTAGTCCTTGCTGTGGGACTACCCCACACTGCGATGGTTAACTGCTCGTTTTCATCTAGGGAGGAAAATTAAAAAGTTATACTCACCTGATCTTCCGAGCTGGCTTGATCTTGGACTGGTCCCTTCCACCTTGCTTCCCTTCAACTGCAGCGGTTTAAGGTCCCCAAGTCACCAGGTTCTATACACAGTGTATAGGACGTGAGGACCCAAAGGACATACAGTACCATCACTGCTGTGTAGGAGGTGAAAGGCAAGAGGGAGCACTGTGACAGCCAGCCAGCTCCGAGGTTCGCTTGAGTATAACTTTTTTATTTTTCTCCCTAACTACGAGCAGTTAATCCTTGCAGTGCGGGGTATCCCCACTGCAAGGGTTAATAGAAATGTTGCTCAGAGTTCTTCTTTAACTTATTGCAATCATTTCCACTGGATGCAAACCGACAAAAACATACATCTCTATGATAAATTTTGGGAGATATCCTTCCATATAGATTCCAGTTTCTCATGAACTTCTTGTATTGAAGTGGCAGTGTCCTGTAAACTAGAAGGGGATAGTCTGTAGTTCAGCTCTTCCATTTCCATATGAATGGTCCTGGTAAATTGTTCAATCTGCATCTGAGTATTCCTGTTGAATTCCTCCACTTCTCTCTGCACCTGAGCTGCCATTTCCTCTACATAAGGGCCTACAGGCTCAGCTGCTTGAGTCTCAGGAAACCTTTCTCTGAGTTGCTGGGGATAGGACACGAGTTGTTCTTTTAAGTCATCTAGGTTTTTGTGGATTTTCTTATGTAGTTCCTTTGCATTTTGTGATAGTTTATTAGATAATTCTTGTACATGCAGGGTTAATTTTTCCTGAGAAGTCAGGCCATAAGGAGATAGGTTCCCATGAAGCTCTTCAGCTGCATGATGAATCTCCGCCAAAAGTTTCTCTCCCAGGGGATGCAAAGTTTGTCTCACTTTCATCGTGTGTAGAATGATTTGCTCCTTTATGTTCTCTGCTGCGTTATGTGTTACTCCATTACTTATATCGCCTGGGTGCAGGCCAAGCTGCATTTTGAGCTGTTGTGCTCCCTTACTCACCTGATGTTTGAGCTCCTCGCTGTAAGGTGACAAACGACTTTGTAATTTTTCAAGATTCTCGCTTATCTTTTGGTGGGCTTCATCTATATAGGGATAGATCTTCCTTTGGATCTCCTGAAGCTCCCTGCGTAGAAGTCGGCGTAGTCCATCAGAGTCCTCGTACATTTGCTTTTGAAAACTCGTCTTCAGGGGCCCAAATAACTTACCTACATAGTTTACTCTATTCTGTAGGCTGTTTTTAAGTCCACTGCATGAATAAATAATACAATGATATATTAAAGTAAATGTAAACCAGTCTCCCCAATCACATATATGCTTTGAAATGTAAAAGTAATTTTAAAAGTAATTTTCAATATGTTTACATTTTTAAAAAGGCACAAATAATGTTTGTCTAAGGGTTTAATGCAGTTACTCACCCATCCTCTCTGACCGAGTTGTCTTGGAGATTTAACTCAATCTTTCCACTGGTAAGATGGCTAAAATAATCCCAGAATCTACTGTAAGATTGATCGGACTGGCAAACTGTCCAAAGAAAAATATCAGACTGACAATTAGGTTCTGTGGTATCCATCCTCAAAATGCAGGATAGGCAAATTAAGGCTGGACCAAACTGCTAAGCTATTAACAACTTATCTGAATATATTTGATGTATACAGACAAAAAAAGATGTAAGAATACAATTTTGGTTTCCTTCAAATTGCTAAATTTTTAAACTGAGGTTCTTTGCCAGATAAGCGCTTACAGTGTCACCAGCAAAAATGTGCCTATTAAGCCCTATAAGTAAATGATAAATATGATTTATACCAGTACCAGCTCCTTGCTGACTTTAAAGTGACACTAAACTCAGGAGTTAAATCTTAATGCATTCAAGTACTTTAAAGTGGACCTTTACCCATATCTTTAAAATAACAACAAACACACCTTTAGAAATGTTTAGTAATGACAATCTACAGACACATACTTCTAGATAATTGCCGGCTTTATATTCTTTGCATACCATATTTCTCTTTTCTTTCCCAGTCTTCTGACAGTGGCCATGTTAACTAAGGGCAGATTACTAGATCTCCCTTTACTTCCTGGAACTCTAGCACATGTGACTAGGACATGTGACCATGCACATCATCTCAGGGGACAAAGATGTCTTTCCCTGAGATATCATGAGATTGCAGATGAGATTTCCCAGCAATGCTCTGCTGATGTAACCTTCCCAAGATGCAAAGGTTTGGCACATACATCATTTATGCCAGAAATGGACCAGGAAGTAGATGAAGTCTATTTGCAACTAAATGAAAAACATATTTGTTTAACTAATAAATGTAAGATGATTTTAAGTCAGCATGCAGAGCTGCATGCTGATGTGATTTTTAGTTTAACCATTAACATAAATGTTGCTTATTTGTTCTGAATTGGTGCTGACACTGTCCTTCCTTCTGGATTGTGGCTACTTTTTTTCTCCATGGTCCCTGTGTGTGTTGTAAAGTAGCCACTGCTCCAAGCTCACTCCTGTGATGGACTACAATCTCAAGTTTAGTTTAATAATTTGTATTGAGATTGTAGTCCATCACGTGAGCAAGATTGGAGTGGTAGCTACTTTGCAACACACAGAAGGACCATGGGGAACAAAAGTGAAGAGCCTATTTACCTTTATTAAACCAACCCTTCAAGCTCTTAAATTTAAGAGGAAGAGACCATCTGGAGACAACAATAGTTCCATGGTTTTAATACTACAGCAGGAATTAGTGAAGAAGAGGAAGGTGGCTGCAACCAGAGAGGATGAGATTATGTGATTACATTACAATTACAATATTAATTTATTTTGAAGTTACAGTTATGCTTTAAGAAGAGTGGCCATGGGGAACAAAAGCAGCCACCCTCTAGAAGAAAGGACAGTGTCAGCACCAATTCAGAGATGATTTGAGGATCTACAGCTGAGTGATACATCATTAAGCTACAGTTTCATTAATAGTTGAGGTACTTGAACACATTTTTAAGATTTAACTCCTGGGTGTAGTGTCACTTTAAGCCACTTAGTAGACGTAATGTAGACAGGACAATATAATATTGTGTTCACTTATTTTACCTTCCCACAAAAAATATGCTGCCGTACAACTATTCAGAAAATGCAAGATACAAATTCAGTATTAAAAGCAACAAAAATGGTCTAATACAAAGTTTAAAGCTTATTTTTCTCAGTTGTGTCTGGTACATTGCATTACATAAGTGCGTTCCTGCAATGCTCCAGAGTAGACAGGTATAAGGGAGCCCTAGGACAAACATAGCAGGAGCAATAAATCAGTGTTTTGCAGCATTCATCCCACCTACTGGCTACTTTACATGAAAGTTGTGCATGCCCACCTACCTGTTAATGATGAGATTAGTAGCAGGCATAAGACACCTTTGTATGCCATTTTGAATATATAAAATAATGTTTTTTTGTGAAATGTTTAC
This sequence comes from Nanorana parkeri, assembly GCF_000935625.1. Classification (NCBI taxonomy): domain Eukaryota; kingdom Metazoa; phylum Chordata; class Amphibia; order Anura; family Dicroglossidae; genus Nanorana; species Nanorana parkeri. Next base: position 511,068 of record NW_017307490.1, on the reverse strand, counting down.
CTGGAACGAAAAAAACAAAATACAGAAACATTACCTGGGAGAAAAGTGCATCACAGTAGTTAAAACATATTACCTATTAATGGTACAGTCATAGTACAATTATATTAATCAGTGATTACCTTTTCATCCCTGGAGTGAAATGGCATACTATTACATAAAATGCAGAACTGCATTTGTTCACTTCCCCGGCCACTATCAAGTTGGTTTGAAACTTATGGGTATGAGGCACTGGATTTTCCACTACTGAGATCCAGTCTTGCCAATAAGTCAAATCTGAGATTTGAGGAGCTCACTGGTCCTGCTTAGGTAGCTCTCATAAGTCAGGAAACCCCAGGGGCCACCTTGAGAAGAGCCCAAGGATAATAAATGTAATAAGAGCACCACACCAATGATTATGGAGTCTATACTGTATAAGAATTATTATTTACTTTATATTAGACATGTGCGATTCGTTTCGTTCCGAATCGAAATTCGGACGAATTTTAGGAAATTCGGACATTCGGATGTATCCGAATTCCGAATTACAGACATAACGAATGCAAACGAATCCGAATTTCCATTTCCGAAATTCGGTAGCGTTAGTACGAACGTTCGTTTTCTGTTCTTATTCGTTTCTTATTCGTTTCGTTCGTTGGAGCAAAGTGACATTAGAGAAGGAGAAAAATATTTTTTCCCCCTCAAATGTCACTTTTGCTGCAAACGAACGAAACGAATAAGAAACGAATAAGAACAGAAAACGAAACGAACGTTCGTACTAACGCTACCGAATTTCGTCCAAATCCCGAATCCGAATTGACTTTCACACCCGAATCCTGAAAAACTAAATAACACAAATCCGAATTTAAAACGAAACGAAACTAGACAAATTTTTTGGCAGTGCACATGTCTACTTTATATTGAGGTGACATAAGATAAAACAGCCAACATGTTTTGTGGTCACTTCCCCATCTCTTACCACACTATATTATAGTGCTAGTCCACTTCTGTGAGGTCTCAGGGGTTGATTTAATAAAAGGAAAATTGGCTTTTTCCTTTGCAAGGGAATATACACTTTGCAGAGAAAGGTTCCCTTAGCTTAGTGAATGTAGTGAAGTTTAACTTTGCAAAGAATACCCAATCACAAACCAGGAAAATAAAAAAATCAGTATGTTTGATTGCCCATGGTTAGATGATAGAAGTAAGCAGAGCTTGACCTCATTCACTAAACTAAGGGAAAACTTTCATTGCAAAGTACAAATTCTCTTGCAAAGTGAACTGCCTATTTGCCTTTAGTAAATCCTAACTCTCAGGCTCCTAAATCTAGAAGGAAGAGACATCTGAAGACAACAATAGTTCCATGGTTTTAATACTACAGCAGGAATTAGTGAAGAAGAGGAAAGAGGCTGCAACCAGAGAGGATGAGATGATGTGACTACGTTACAGTTACAATTACATTACAAGTACAATATTTGAGGTTGATGTTACAGTTATGCGTTATCCACTTAAAGACTTTAAGACTTAAAGTGTTATACCCCATTCCTGTCCAGGCCATTTTTAAGTATTCAGCGCTGCGGTATTTTGACTGACATTTATTCTATCATGCAACGCTGTACTGAAATTAGTTTTATATGATTTTATGGGGCACATATAGCTTTCTTTTGGTGGTATATAACCACAACTGGGGTTTTTATTTTTTAGTATAGAACAAAAAAAGTACCGTAAATTTTGGAAAAAAAACTGTTTCTCTTTGAAATGTAATTAAACATTTATTATCGCACTAATTATTTGGTAAAATATAAAAGACGGGGTCACGTCGGGTAAATAGACACCAAACATGTCACATGTCAAGCCTTAAAGTTGCGCGCGCCAGCAAAATGGCAAACAACTACACCCAAAATTTGGCCAATTGGCCAAAAGCTTTTACCGCTAATCAGTTTAGTGTTATCAGTGATTGATGGCCCTAGAATTATGGCTCACACTCCGACGTTCTTGGTGATATGTAACATGTGCGGCACAATAGGCTAAATCGTCGTTTTTGCAAATAGCCGCACCGACGCATGTTTGCGTGTGTATGTGATAGACAGTTTACATGGCAGATCCTCTTTATGGAGACCCCTAATGTCGCCTAGGGACCCCCAGAGAAGCTGATGTAGCTGTACTGCTGTAGCCGGGAATGACAGCTGAATTCGGAAGTGATGGGAACGGAGAGGAGATCAGAGGGAGCTGGTTTACTGATCTCCCTTTGATCTCCTGTGACAGAGCCGCTGTTCCGGCCGCGCCGGGCACACAGCGGATTTCGGGACTGGCGACTGCGGGGGTACCGGACCTATTACAAGCGATCAGGCGTCTCCACTATATCCTTTTTATAATAAGGATTAATATAATAACAGAGAATCGGAATGATAAAAGGACAGACAGGTCATGTCAAGCAAGCTTGATCAGTTTTATTGGGAAGTTCAGGTCTGGGTGCTACTGGTATAATGCCTTTGAATTATGAGAAATGTTTTCATATTCTTCCTTATAATAGCCTTTTACAGAGGCTGAGGATGTTGAAAGTAAGCAAAATATATATACATAAGCAAACAACTGTTTAGATTTAACGGGTGTTTGTAAATGAAACAGATTTCAAATTGACCAGAGTTTGTGTTGGTGTTCCACATGGATTATTATCTAACTCATTTCCTTTCATTCTTTTTTTGTTTAGTGACCCTGTGAATGGTATAGAAAGTTATGTGGTGAGTTTTGCTGAACTAATGTGGAATCATTAAAACTCAGTGGGTTAGAGATTTATTACAGAAGGAACTGGGCAAAATGGCAACACGGGTGATCAAATAGCAGATGAAATGTAATGTTCCTAAATGTGAGGTTGTGCACTTAAGGCTAATGGCCCCTTAGTGTAGTATTACCCTGTAAATATCACACTGAACATTTTGATCTTGACAACTGATTTGGACCAACTGCCTTGAGTTGTCAGGAAGGATTTTTCCCTGAGAGATACAATTGGCCATAGTTGTCCTCCAGGTTTAGTTCTGTCTTCCTCTGGAACAAAGCTGCTAACATTTGCAAAAAGTTGAATTTAATTAACTTTATTTTAGTCTTTTTAAACCTAAATATGTAGGTAACGATGACACAGCTTCCCCTCCCTGGCTGCAGGAGAGAGTGGCATGGTAGATGTGAGGGATGTTAAGCAGCATAGAGGAGACTCCCAAAATGTCATCCACAACATCAAAATAAGGTAATACATTTAACATCAACTGCCAAAAGTTGCCAGATATTTTTCTCCAGTGAAATATATCATTCCAAACTAGGCAAATCAATTCCCTTGGGAATAATACATTTGACAGGTCAAAGAACCTCCAGCATCATTGCCCTTCTCCCCTCAACACTGACTTTAACATGAATGCCAAGCTGAATGCCCAAATCTTTATATAATGGCACCACTGGATTCCAGAGGTGGCAGAGGGTGGTAAGATTATGCCTATTATGGCTACCACCCTCTTATGTACTGTCTATTGGCACCCTAAAACCTACAGGAGAAATAAGCTGCGCTCCATTGGGGAGTATTCATAAAACTGTACAGAATAGAAAATATGAGTGTAATAGATCTTTTAGTCTTTTTCAATGATTATGGCCATAGTGCATGAACCATGTGCCCAGCCAATTACCTATTATGGTTCGCTCTAGCTATCTAAAAGAAGGATTGTATAGCCTATTAATTCTAATGCATTTTTGTCTTTTATTATAAGGCAGTGCTAACTTCAGGTTCAAAGTCCATTAAATTAGAACAGCCAATAAGAATTAATTTTGCAGCAGTCATATCACTGAAAGATTAGCCCTGAATGGTCGCTATAGGTTACAGCTATTTTATATTTTAAATAAGCCCCGGGTCCTTCTGTCACATATCTTACAAACTAAAAAATAATACGAGTATTAAAATCAGTAATACAACTCAATCAAAACTTTGTCATAGTCCAGAAGCTCTTTATTAACAAGTGACCCCTCAATCCCAAAATCCAAAATTAACTGGTTAATTATATTATTATAAAAGGTGCTGGCGAGTAAATATGTGCTTATCTATGAGAACACTATTATGCTTTTTTAGGTATACGGTACAAATTTAAAAAAAATCAAACCGGCACACATATATTGGAGCAATAAGTAAACTCTTACCTGGATTATGTAAATCTTCTAATCCACTAATTATGTGTTAAAAATGTCCTCTGCAGTCACCTTTGAGATAGATTCAAAAAAAAACGCCGCTCATGCTTGCTTTTATAGAAGTTGAGAAAAACAGTCAACCTGGTGACGCCTCTTCATCTGTAGTGTGAGCAAAGTGACCCCAGTAAACACATTGTCAGCACAACAGATCTTGAAGGAAATGTACAAATGACATTTCTCTTGTAATGCATGCTGCTAACTAACCACAAGGAGGCAACAGAAGTGATGTACACCAGTGCACTTACATCACTACTATTTACATACTGTCTGAGTGTACATGACATGGAGTAAGAGGGCATAGAGCAAGTTGTCCAAAGATTATGTTGTGGTTTGTGACATTTATGAAAGTATGAATTACTCTTATTGTTTTTTCGCAGCTTTGATGTTTCATCAAAGCTATTATGTTTCTTTGATGATAGGAATATCACACATAAAACAATAAAACATTTACCAGTCACACGTTATGGTAATACAGAAACACTGGCAATAGTAATGCATTGCAGTATTTATTTTTGAATAAATTTAGTTTAAATAACAACATACTACATATCAAATCTGTCTGCTAATAAAATCACCTGGAGTCTGCATGGAGATATCTCCCCCTATCATACCGAAGAGATGGGTCACCAATGAAGAAAAGAAACGGAAAAATACCGCATTCTGATCATTTGTATCATCGAAAAAAGGAAAGAGGGTTCAGTCTTTTAAGGTACTCCAAGGATCACACAAAACATATTTTGTTTTTATATAAAGTATAACAAATTTTATTTATAAACATATTTTAAAAATGCTTGGTTTTAAAAGAAAGACAACAAAAATTGCCTAAAAAAGACCAAAGGATGTAGGCGCATCCTCCCACATTTTTATCTATATTACAATACTTGTTGCAGTTTGCTGAATATCAGCTTCCTAGTTTTATTGTAGTTCCGTGGGAGGAAAACAGATTTCAACACGTTTCACGGAGATCCGCTTCTTCAGGAATGGGCTACTGTCTTTAATAGTCTATAGAGATGGCTGGATCCACCACTGACCATCACTCAATCATGGGCGCGGTCGGGGAGGGACCAAAAGAAATGGGTAGAGAGCAAGACAACTCCCAAGTCAAAGCAGGAAACTGCAGAGTGAAAAGCGTTCAGAAGAGGCAAGATTTTTTATTACATGAAAACATCTCAAAAATGATTCTTATTATTCAATTGGTCACACCTGACATTATCCATTTCCATCAACGGTGTACGTTCTATAACCAATAACTTGGGCTCCAAACCCAGCCTCACAGATATAGCCAATTCTCTTTCCTTTACCTTCTCCTGAGCTCCAGGGGTGGTTAGAGCTCAGGAGAAGGTAAAGGAAAGAGAATACTATACTCTTATACTATACTATATACCAGGCCTCAAAATTTCCACTCGCCCCCTTGCAATTGGCGAGTTAAAATTGCGGGGAGGCTACTGACCTCTGCGCTGTGCGTCACACTGACCTCTGCGCTGTGCGTCACACTGACCTCTGCGCTGTGCGTCACACTGACCTCTGCGCTGAGCGTCACACTGACCTCTGCGCTGAGCGTCACTCTGACCTCGTCACTTTTAAGGCCTGGCTAGTAGCTCAGGACTTGAAATTTTGAGCCCTGCTATATACTATACTATATAAAAACAAAATATGTTTTGTGTGATCCTTGGAGTACTTTAAAAGTCCGAACCCTCTTTCATTTTTCTATGATACATATGTGGCCAAGTCACTCTCATTGGACTGAAATCATCGTAATTAGTGAATTATAACAAAGCTAACTACAAATGGGATTTTCTAGCATCCTTCTACTATCGCATCTCTGATACAACAAAACCCTGCTAAGGTGACACATTTTCTTTTTGTTCTGGAACTGTGGATAATGATGTGTGACTGGAATAGGAAACATGAATAAGAAGCATGAAAGCAGCCTAAATATACTGTATATGTGTACACCATTCAATAAGTGGATGGCCGTTCCTGGTCCTACATTTGGATACAGATACTAACACATAGGGATGCCTAGATACAGCTATTACCCTCATATTCAAAACTAATGATAGAAAAAGCACTCTGGTTCCATGCAGGAGGAGACACCTGACAATAGAGCTACAATAATCAACATTTGATCTCAAGACAAAGTCACTGCGCTAAAACTTACAACTTATACATAAATATACAAAAACAATAAAGTGCCTAGTGATAGCTCCAACATAATATGCAACCTCCCCTATAGTTAAACTCAATACAATCTCAAAACTGCATGTGCAATGTGTTGTGATCCAGATCACATGTGCAACTCCACAACTTGGTCTCAAACAAACAAAAAAAAGGCTCTTCTAGAGGATATGTCAGCAATATATAAAGTGCAAATGTTCAGCATTCCAAAAGGTATTTCTTAGTGTGATATCCTTAGTGTTTCTGTGTAATCAATACGCTCACCAGACTCCTTTGACCACTATTAAATGGTCAAACTGCACTCAGATTCAAATCCTTAGCAAGCCGCTCTCCCAGGACAGCTGATGGCAACCTCCTTTGCAATCAATATCTCCTTTCAGTTTGCTGTTTTTTTTTTAAAACTGTTGGTGGGTTCAAGTTGTTACAATTCCTGTCAATCAACCTTCTAAATGGCCAATATTAGCCTCCTCCGCACATTTCTCCTTGTAGTTCATTCAGTGCCCCATGGAAAAAAATGTAGACGCCATATAGTGTGAAATCCTTAAAAACTTTTAATCATAAATTCTTTAAAAACTTACATTCAAGGCTTAATAGGCAGAGCTGTATAATTCCTCCACTGGCAAACAGCTTCTCCCCCAGTGATCAGCTTGACAGAGACAGGAGTTGCAATTATGGAATTATGATAGTAATAATAATGGGTCGCTATAGTAATTTTCATGAACTGAATGCTGTTAAGGTTTTTAGATGTTTTTCAATAGTGTGATATAATTCTGCGCAATAACTAATAAGGAGTTTATTTGTGATTTATGTATATTTAGTTACATGTATTCATGAGTTTGTAAAAGCGCATTGGGCAACAGTGCATACATGTATACTATGCTAATGATGGACTTCTTGGTGACTTGTTGTTCATCTGCAAAACAATAGTGTGAACAGGGGCATTCCACTAGGTACTGTCCCATGGCGGTTAGCTCATTTGTGTATAAACATACAAAAGGAGGGTAAAGTTGACGGTTGATGAGTGTTAATGCTCTTTGTTATCTACTTTTTTCATCCTGTCTGCAAGGCTCTGTCAATTAAACCAACAGTAAAGTCCAATGTGCAGTGTAAGACCTCCAACTATACAGAATTAACTCATCCGGATTAAAGTCCGCCATCTTCATTGCCTAATAACCTGCTGCTTTACGTGTTATATTGCTCTGACATGACAAGCTGATTACTGTAAGGAGAATTACTGGTTCCTCTACTTCACAGTTTCACAAATGTGCAAAGCACATTATGACATGCTTATAAATCCTACGACTAAAAATTGATTTTTTGCTTATAGTTAGAGCATCAGAATGTTGTATTTTTCAATTATGTTTCTTATTACACTAGCTAGGAGAGGGTTAACATGACACTAAACTGAGGAGTTATATCTTAAAATACATTCAAGTACCTTAAAGGAGAACTATGACATGAGTGATTTCCACTCACCTCATAGTTCTAAGCCGACCTGTGACAATGAGACTGTCACAGGTCGGCTCAGTAGATCAGGAGGTGAGAGAACACATACCGGGTTCCCTCACCTCTCGATCCTGTCACGGCTCTCTGCCGTGACAGGGGGAGGGGCTGGATTCCCCTCTCCCCGCTCCGATCTGCCAGCGCTGACTGGCGGAACGGACGGGGGAGGGGGCGGCTACAGCTGGCTCTGCCTCTAGATAGGCAGAGCCAGCTGTCACTCACACAGCTGGGCGGATCCCGTCATCTAAGTCGGGATCCGCTCCAGGTGCGGCGTCTCAGTATACCGCGAGCTGTAGCACTCAGCTGTAAATTCCCAAATCATCTCTGAATTGGTGCTGATAGTGTGTCGATGGTGTCCTTCCTTCTGGAGGATGGCTACTTTTGTTCCCTATGGTCCCTGTGTGTGTTGTTAAGGAGCCACCTATCCCTAAGCGCACTCCCATGATGGAGTATAACTTCAATACAAATTAGTAAACTAAATGTGAGTTTATAGTACATCACAGCAGTGAACTTGGAGCGGTGACTACTTTACAACACACACAGGGACAATGGGGAACAACAGTAGCCACCCTCCAGAAGGAAGAACAGTGTCAGCACCAATTCAGAGATGAGGATCTATAGCTGAGTGATACACAAAGAGTTACATCTTTGTTAATAGTTAAGGTACTTGAATGTATTTTAAGATATAACTTCTCAGTTTAGTGTCACTTTAAGCAAAACAGTAGATATATCATCCCAATTTCCAGCCTTCCACATATAGTACATTTTGCACAATTCACAAGCGTGGCCTAATGTAAGTATGCATATACCATACCAGATCGGGTGTTTGTGATATGAGCACTAAATCCATAATAGAAAGTTGACTGCTTTTGGGGCTCAGAGCTTGGGACACTTCAAGAAAATGGTATGCGAAAGTCCCCCAAGTGTTCAGCGAGTGTGCACAAAATGCAACCACAGATGGAATACCACCCCTTGTACTATGACAAGTAATTACCTATTTCTTTCTCGTAACCAAAGTTTCATATAAATGTTCTAAAACAGCAAAATACAATTGTATAATTTACAATTGTATTTTGGCTGTTACTTTTTAAAATGTATTAAACACTGGCTACAAGTAAAAGGCTCTGTATGTTGTCTCTTCTCAATAGAAAAAGATTTTTGCATAAATACGTTTTTGCATGGCTGGATTGGGATTGCCCCACCCAAAGCATTTGGGATTTGAAATATATTATCTTTTTAACAATAATTCTAACCTTTTGCCATTACTTTTTCACCCTAATGGGTTTAAATGGCACAGGGATGGTAAGATTAGACAGCATGCAAGGTGTTACAAAAGAGGCTTTACCTGGCTACAAAGAACAAAATCAGGCAATAGTTTGTGTGGGATAAGCGAAAAAAGCCACACACAATTGTCAAAAAGCTGCACACCACTGTCCACCAATTTCTAACTGAGATGTACAATTAAACCCAAAAGGGTGCAACGCATCAATGATGAGCGGTCTCTGGGCAGAGAATTCTGTTATGTTGTAAGCTGGTAGCATCTTAGAATAAGGTTTGAAATCGGTGGACAGCGGTGTGTGGCTTTTTTTTTCTTTCATTTGATTGATGCAAAGTGTGGACGGCACCCCCATGCACCTGGGGAGACTTGACATTGGCTGGAGTGGTGCGGAGAGATTGAAGTATGTATAAGTATAATAAAATAGGCAGAAAGGATGCCTGGTCAAATGCCACCTTTGGTCTTTAGATCATTAAAGGATTGATATTGTGAAATAACTGCTTTCTTATAACCTACACACAAAGTATATTTGCTTGACAGTACATTTTACAGAGATTTTCTAGGATCTCACACGTCAAATGTTTTTCTTTTCTGTTTTTTCTTAAATCAGCAGTTAAATGGACCTAGAACCATATATTTTTAAGGTAAATGCATACATTCTAAGTAATGTGTGTGTACCACTTCCAGGCAATTTTACCTCTCACAGAGATCAAAGCACCCCCTGACAATGCCTTTATCTGCATTTCTCTCCTGGGGACGGCACCACCTTCGTTCAGGCATCACCCAGGGTTAGAATCTACTTTCTAGAAATTGCAATAATATGGTAAATCTGGCGCAGTCCTTGTGGGGTAGACCCATTTAAAGCAACATGGTCAGCTAACTTCTCCCATACCAAAAGCATATCCACACCTTTCCTTCACTCCTCTGCCACACCACTCATCCATTACAATCTATGTAAAGTCCATGCTGGCTTGTCAGAGCTCACATGACAACACTGGGCCATTTGCAAGCAGTGGCCATGTGGGTGGAAGTCACATATTCCTCCATACCTAGAAGTTCCAGTTATTGTCCTTACCCCTAGTGGTTTGCCAGAGTGGCATGGGATTGACAGTACAGTAATTGTGTGCTGCTGGGGATGGCAAAAGTATATATAAAGTGTGCCCTTCTGCAGCTTAGTGAATACCGCCCTTAATTTTGGATAATACATAGAGTAAAGCAAGCCGTGAGAGCAAATCAGTAGATTCCTCCATCCACACTAACCGCTTGGATGGTGGAATCTCCAGTGCTGGCAATTGTGTTCAGGCAGCTCCAGCACCCATGTCTGCCTAAATTCTCAAACAGTACTGCATCTGATGGGATTGCAGTCACTCTTCCACTGACAAGTTTCCAGTTGATTTTTAAAGCAACTTTTGTCAAGTTGGGTGGTTCTGACAGGACCATGCACAGCTCTAATTACAGCCAATTATGCAGAAATTGGCCAACATTCACGCAGCATATAGCCAGTTTTAGGCTTTGCTCAGATCCCTTCTGTAGGACACTCACTTCTAACTCTGCAGATGGTTTCTAAGAATACAAAGAATTAGTGAATAAACAATTCCAGAGAATTGCAAAATATTTTATTCTTCTTAGTCAAATACATTTTAAATAGGTATATGCCAGACAATTTGATCCGTTTATAGAGAATTTTATAATTCATGAATTCTTTGCAGATTAGACCAATGCGCATGATATTATAAATCATGTTCATTTAAATATTAAAGAGAATCAAAAAGTGCTGAACTTTCCTGATTTGATCGGTTTTGTAGAACTTATTGGATAAGAAAGCAGCTGTAAAGACTGCAACATTAAGATCTGCCTGTGTATGCATCTGGGATCTTATAAATGTGTACTTCATTTCTAGGTAGATGTAATATTAAAGTGCATATATCGATATTAAACTCTTAAAAAATCAGCAGTATAAGTACAGACTTATATTAGATGCTGCTTCTCTACTCTTGTAAAACTTGCATTTCTTTATTCTTTGTCTGGTCCCATTTTCACTGCCCTTGCTTCTCTGTTGTCGGGTGTCTCCTTGCCCTGGCAGGGTCCTATGGAGTCAACTGTTCATGTGCACTCCCATGATCAGACTAGAGCAGTGGTTCTCAACTTGCGTAACCTCAGGACCCACATTTGTCCTTGGCCATTAAGTCGTGACCCAAGTCACAGTCACATTGTGGCACCGTGCGTTCCGGTGAAGGCATTGCGTAGTACAGTGCATTAATCAAACATAACTGTGCGATTAACACACTGTACTAGTGTGAAGGGGCCCTCAAAAACACTGCCAGACACACACAACCACAGGCCCACTCTCCTATATGATTTCATTTTTCTTCTTTTTTTTAAAGATCCACCAAGTCTCTCTACCTTACGAGAACTGGAGTGGATCCTCAGCCTGGGGTCCAGTGTGGGCTGCCGTGCTGTGCTCCATCCATATGTGTATTGCTTGTACAACTCCCTTGCATGCCCCATAGAGGTGACGGGAGCCAGAATGTGACGTCACTCCAGTCCAGGCACCTATACAGGACACGTGAGGGAGCTGTAAGCAATGCATTGATGGAGCTCCCTCACGTCCATACCCTCATCCCACCCCACCTGAAGCTGACACTCGGCAGCATATTTTGAATGGCTGCTTGGTATGAGAACTGACAGTGCTGCGCTAAGGGGAGGGTGAGGAGCCTCCCACCTAGAAAAGTGGAAGGCATGCAGTGACCCACTGAACATGGGGTCAGGACCCACTTTTGGGTCACAACCCACCAGTTGAGAACCAAAGGACTAGAGTCACCATAGGGGATCTCACAACCATGCACCGACATGCACAGGCAGCCTTGGGCAAACTATTTTGTCAATAAATTAATCATGAGACCTATAGTCCCGGTTAGTGTTATAAACTGTCCATTAATAATGTTTACTATTAATCTAGACATTACATTTAAATTTTGTACATCCATGAGTCCAGCCCACCAATTTACTGACAACCCTATCATACACTTAGGAAATAATCAGGTAAAACATGTAACCTTAGATGACAGTCTCTCAATTCTGTGTTTTTTGGCAACACACCAATGCCTATGAACTGTTGAGAGACTATGCAGGCAGGGGTTCGTCTGGTATTTACCAGATAGTAAACTTTGATCAATACTGCTTTCTTGCTAATTAGCTGGCACCCAGATGCGTCAGCAGTGTGTCTTTCCCACCCTGTTTCGTAGGCCTAAACATGTCTCATATTGTTATTTGTGTTTAGAGATGCACTAACTGTAGAGGATGGACACATGGTCAGGTCCTGATGTCTATGGCCAGCTAAATATTGTTTCTTCCAAATCTTTTCCTGAGCATATCACAGGGTTTGGTATAAGTGGGGCTGTGGCATTAAAATGAAACTTAGGCAGGTCTCTAAATCATTGTTTAAATTCATAGTAGTGATGAATAAAAAGAACAATCTGCAATTCTCTATAAAATCACCGGGTGGTGCAAAGACCTTCCATTCAAACCACAGGTCCAGCTATTGTATTGCGAAAGTCAGATCAGATTGTTTTAGACCAGTATCTAAGATGAACGATTTCAGAGCTGGAGTGAAAAATGTCAACCTTTCATTTCTGATTGATATCCTGTTCCCAAAATAAAATAATGAATTTCAAAACTGGTCGAAAAAATATTTGCCATATTTCTTTTATTATAATTTTAAAAATTCCCTTATTAAAATTGCTTCTAGGCATATTAATAATGGAACCAGTGTGTTGACAATATGTTTCTCAGCAGTTGTGTGACTGAAAGCTAGAAAATGTCTGTCCAATAACTTCTATCATAGATAACAACATAATTTAAAACTAATATATTCTCTTTAGAAAACATCCCATACTATCAACATGACAAATTTCCTCCTCTTGGAAACAAACTACCTACTCAGACCACTCAACATAATTGCGGAAAGTCCAGTGTGTTTGAGAGACTGCAGAACTTTGATACTACTTCACTTTTTTTGGCCTGCTATAAAATGGCATCTCATTAAGGGGATCCTTCCCCCCATTTCCATTTTCTATTTCATTCTCCCCTTTATTTCCTTTCTCTCTTGCCTCTTCCCAACGCCTTCCTTTTCTCCCTATCACTCTTCCAACCATTAAAAGTTTCAGCTGCTTGGCTGTGAGGTTTGTGTTAGATGGATCAGGATTTAAAGCAGACCTTTACCCTTATCTTTAATAACAACAAACACACTTTTAGAAATGTTTAGTAATGACAATCTACAATCACATACTTATAGATAATTGCAGGCTTTGTATTCTTTGCATACCTTATTTCTCTTTTCCTCCCCATTCTTCTGACAGTGGCCATGTTTACTAAGGGCTGACTACTTGCTCTCCTTGAAAATTGGGCACTTGTGGCTAGACATGTGACAAGGACATGTGACCATGCACATCGTCTCTGGGGAGGAGATTACAGATGAGATTTTCCCAGCAATGCTCTGCTGATGACAAGGCAATCCCAGTGTGCATTGCTTTGGCAAACCGAAGTAATTTGGCACTTTCAGAGCAGAAAGTGAATGCTCTGCAAGTGTACGTATTTCAAAATCAGAGCATTTAACACCTGACATGTCTATGTTATTATTAATCATCATACATAGAGGGATGCAGTTGAAGGCAGCCAAGCGGCTGAGCTATAGTGACACCCGAAGCGTGAAGAACAGTCGGCCGAAGCTGACCGATCTCCACCTAAATAACAGCTGGGCGGAGCCAGCCATGATCTCACGGCTTGCTCCGTCCAGTTGTAATGACAGATCAGCATCACCAAATGACCTGGGATGCTGATCTGTAATTAAACGATAACTACTGGGCGGAGCCAGCCGTGACATCATGGCTGGCTCCGGTTGTTGTTACTCATTGGTTGGGACCTGCTAGAAGACTCTGGCAGGTGCCGGCCAATAGGGAACAGTTGGGCAAAAACTAGCTGTCACTGCTAGCTCCGCCTAATTGTTCTTTTTTCTTTCTGATTCTTTTCTTTAAAATATATATTTTTTTAATTTTCCTATTTTTTAAATCATTTTATCATTCTTTTCACGGCGGCATTCGGCTATTCACTTACTGCCGTTCGGTCCCTGCACTTCGGCTCAGCAAAAAAGAAAAGATGCAAGTGGCCTGGGCAATACATAAAGCAATACAGAAATTACCCAGCATACTTTGCAGTAATAAAAATCTGAAAAACATTGACCCCTCTATGAAAAATGAAAAAAAAATGTTTTAATGGGAGATCTACCTTAAACCTATTTATATGGGCACATAGAATTAAAAGGTAGCATTTTGCTATTGCTATTTCTCCACAAATATACATCCATGACTTTAGAAGTACTGCAGTATATGATAACTTTCCATATTCATTTTTATGTGAAGCTAAATTGACAAATTCAGTTTCATAATTTTGGTTTGCTCAATGAGCAGTATTTCAAAGTGCAAACATACAACACGACTGGTGCATACTGTATTTTAAGTGTATTCAGCACCCACCATTGTAATAATTAGTTAATGTCCATAAAGAGAGTGCAGTCAGCATGTTACAGCTATACCAAACTTTGGAGAACCCCTCAACCTTCACCAGTTTGTATGCGATCATATAATGAACACTTAGTAACCAAATAACGCTTCAGTTTTATAATGTTCTTTCTTAAATATTTGGTGTATGCGTTTATCTATAAATGTATAAATATCGCCATGCTTGCTTGTCTTTTTTTCTTTGCATAAGCTTTATTTTGAAACAGGATTTATACTTTTTTTTTACATGTACGTCATGCATTAGGAGTGATAAAATCAGTTTAATACTACATGCGTGAGATAAAAAAGCCATTTAATTTGTTACATATGCTCTATAGGTTTACCTCTATGGTCTTGTGTCTTTTTTTAACCTAACTATGTAACTATGTAGCTATGTTAACATGCATTTTGGTTGCTTTGTTTTGAGATTACACAATCTAATAAGCAAACTTTAGCTATCACCCACGAATAGGGCACTCTTTATGAAGCTGAGGATTTTTTCCTGGATGTTTTTGTCCAGAATCTTTGTTGAATCTTGTATACTGTACAGTCCCATCATCTTCTTAATTTCTTCTAATCCCTCTACAAGAGCCTTCTTGAGGGTTTCCTTGTAGAGGACAACTGATTCTTTTAGCAGTATAATCTTCTGGCTCATATCGGTCAGGCAGATATATGTTGTCTTTTTGACATTGCTGAGATCTAAATATGTTTTTCCCAGTAATGAACTTTTAAAGAAGCTTACTTGCTCTGTTAGTTGAGATGCCTTGACAAGGGCATTGGTCTGCATCTCATCAACAACCTTTTTAATCTGAAAGCACATTACCTCAAATGTTTTTATCAAGCTTTCCTGCTTATCAACTCCGGAGGGTGACAAATTCTTAACCAACATCAAAGACTGTTGGGCTAACTTCTCACTCACCTTTTCATTATATACATTTAGATTGACCCTTAACTCTTCAAGGTTTTCTAGAACTGTACTTTCAAGATTTTGTAAATTCAGGGCCAATGCCAACTGCATACTGTCAATACTTGTTATCAACCTAGTGTTCAAGTCCAGGGTTATACTTTCTAGCTTCTGGCTAACTGCCAGGGTGTTTTTCTCAACCTTAGCCTGTAAATCCTCAAAATAAAGGGTAAGTTTGTCCAAGAGCTCTTCTGAGATTGCGCTGAACAAGTTGTTCACCACTAAGGCTGATGTTGACAGTGTGGTCTTTAGCCGCTCCAGATCATCTAGCATTGGGTTCTGGGATTTGTCGTAGGTCAGTTGTTTATTGATGTTATTGGCAAAAATGGAGATTTTTTTCTGTAGATTTTCTATGTCAAGACTTTTCATATTGTTCTCCAATAAATCACTAGTGAGTTAAGGGGAAAAAAAAAGAAATGACAAGTCCTTCTTCTTATGCTTAGAAAAACAGGTTGGCAGGTGGATAGAGAACATGTTACTTGAAGTACAACTGAAGCCAAAACCTTTTTTTTGGTTTGGATAGAGTGGAGAGGGGTTAGATTACCTGTCATGTTTTTATTGCTGCTTGTGCCCCCCTTAGGGAGATTTGCTCTATCTATTTGTCCTGGTGACAGTTATCACTGAAAGTCAAAGTGAGGGAAAATACCAAAATTTAAGTTGTCATCAGAAAAGGAATAGGGAATGGGAAATCTTTCAAAAGTGACACTACTTCAGATGACCCTTCTGACCACCACGGATTTTCCTCACTTTGGACGGATTTCCTCTCACTTCCTATTGTGGATATCAGACAGGAAGTATAGACATCTCACCAATGGGACACAGGTGACAAAACAAAGCTGACAGGTATTACAGCCCTCCCTTACCCGATCCAAAACTAAAAAAAGAAATGTTTGGCTTACGTTCTCCTTTAAGTTATTCTAACCTAATGCACATCACTGTGAAGATCACCCAATGACAAAACGTTATTCAGTTACCCCTAAAACATCAATGAAGTGTCTACTAATAAAGTGTTTTTTCATTAATGAATGAGAGGAGAGAAACTGCACATGGAGAATCTTCGCAGTGGGGCTGATTAGGTATTTATATTTGCAGATACTGGGGTTCATTTAGTTAAGGAATATAGGCTGTTCACTTAGCTAGTAAATATTCACTGAGCTTTGTAAATAAGATGAAGCTATGCACGCTTCAATTAGCCAATCATTTTCTAACTTTATTTTTTTAATCCATTTACACAGGATTCATATTCAAAGTGAAAATAGGTTTATCTCATTTACTGTAATTCACTGTTCAAAGTGAACATTAGTTACTTCTTACTACTACAAGAAAAGCAATCCCACTATACTATAATCACATCCCTATTAAAGATTAGGGCTGCAGTTCTGCTGTAGAGGAGACACTATAACATTCTTCAATTCCAATAAGCTGAGGACCATCCTGCTAAGTTACCTATCTCTTTGTATTTGAGCTTCTGTATTTTAGGTGCAAGTTGACGTAGGAAGGTTAAAGGGTTATTAAACCCTCGCATGTTTTTGCATATATCTACTGCTAGCAAGCAGTAGATATATGCAAAACGATTTTAAAAAAAACTTGTTGAAAGGGTTAAAACTTACCTGTGTCTCCGCCACGCGCTCCTGTCCGAACATCTGAAAATGTCTCGGGTGGCCGCAAAGGATCTTAGGGTGGGCGTATGCACAGTTCAGATGTTCGGCTGGGAGATGAGGAGAGACACAAGGTAAGTATATGGAGCAGCGTGTACCCACATAGACTCCGTGGGACATCAGAGGAGTCAGCGCTGGATCGGAGGCACGCACCAGCGCTGGAGGGAAAGCTAAAAACTACAGGAAAGAAGAAGATCGGATTAAGAGACATCATTTAAGGTAAGTCCTTACATTAGCAATGTGTGTGGGGGGGATGTTAGCCCCTAAATATCACTTTAAGTTAAATACTGTACATGTATCATTTTTTTATTTTCTGTGTCAATTAATTATGGTTATTAACTAATTGTAGAGTCCAATAAAAAAAATATGTTACCCTCTTCAGTTATATGCTAGATAATGTGTTTGGTGTGGTCAAAATTGTTGAGATTCTTTTTTACTTACAGTTGATACAGTACAAAGCATCTCAACACAAAGGGACCTACTGTGTAAGTTCTGGAGAAAAAGCTGTTACTAGACCAAAGATATTACAATATTAATTAGAAATTGTCAATTTAATTAACATAAATATTTATTTGTTTACTGTAACATAAGGTACATGCAGATATAATCTAGAATCTAGTATGACTGCTTCAGATGCTACATTACATAGGTGAGTGATTCTTTATAGATGTATTTTCCTTATCGTTATGTAGAATACGTTTTAGTTTTGGATGAAAGTGATCTGTGATAAATAAAGACACCGTCTATATTTACAAAATTGTTGAAACTGAACTCTATGAAAACAGCTGAACACATAAGTGAACTGCATACAGGTTTTGTTGTTTTATTCTAAAGGATTTGTAATTTTACACACCAATGGCACACTGCACAACCAAGAAGAACACTACAACTAGGTTTAACTTTACTACATCCTGGTTCTGACTGACTTCTTCAAAATTGCTAATAAGTGAACAGAGGTGATGATGATGATTCATCATCCATGGAATAGGCTGGAGGTTGTGACAAAGGAAGTTACATTGCTGAACCAGGACATTAGTGTGTTGTCTCTCTGTAAAGCATTGTACAGAATTTGCTTTGCTATGGGGAAAATTCTCTTAAAGGAGGAACTCTAGGGTTTTTTCAAGTTAACCCTTGCTATTGGGCTACCGTCGCACATCCAGGGTTAAGTGCTCGTTTTGGTCTAGGAAATATACTCACCTAATCCTCGGTCCCACCTTGCTGCTAGACCGGCCTCTTCTCCCCAGGCTCCAGCTGTCTAAGGACCTCTGATGTCCTCACACCTAATGCAGGTGCATTAGACATGAGGATGCCGAGGGAAATACCACAGACAAGTGGATGGGGTGAGAGGAGAGCACTGACAGCCTGCAGGGCCGAGGATCAGTAAGTATATTTTCTTTATTTTCAAGCATGTAACACTTGCAGTGCATGTGGAATCCTACTACAAGGGTTAATTTGAAAAAACTTTGAGTTCTGCTTTAAGCTTTTCCCTAACTCACCAAAGATTTAACAGCAGCTTACCTCACTTGTTTGCTGGAGTCAGACAGGGCAAGCACAGATGCACTGTTCTTGGTAGCAGTGCTCACTTGGGCAGCATAGTCCAGGAATGCACTTGCCAACTTTTTACTGGTAAGTTCAGCCTTTAAGCCTAAAATGAAGAGTCTTATTATTACATAACAAGAAATAGTTTGCTAAATAGTCTCCTTACAGTAAACTGAAAGTTGATTTAATTGCCTCAAGTTACTGTAACATTGCCACCGGGAAGTGAGTGGAAATATCCAATGGTTGCACAGTATGCAATAAAAAAGACTTTGTTGTAGATTTCCCCTGACTTTCTGTCCTAGTAAATCTTCTAAATGTATCTTTATTCATTCAATGTAACTGCCAGTCATGCATAGTACAGCATCCTCAGACAAGAAGCAGTGCATGAAACAAGGTTTTTTTTTACATTAAAGTGTATTTCTTGTTAGTTTTGGTTTTGAGTAGGGGACAGTTATAGCTCTTGCCAGATTTATATCTTTGTTTTTTTTGCCCCAGAGGAGATTTCCTCTCACTTCCAATCTGACATTCTCCTAATTCAGCCCTTTTTCATCCAGGGTTCTGTGGAACCCTAGGGTTCCTTTAGAGAGTGTTTGAGGTTCCTTGGGGAGTGAGCAGCGGTGGATTGACTGACTGCCTGATGGTGCCTAGAGGGCCAACCTCACCGGGGCAGAGCTAGTAGCCTAAGACCAGTGGAGCCTCTCGTTTTTTCTCCTAGGTATGTAACACCTGATGCTCTTTTTAGCGGTCTTTAAGGGTGGCATTTTTCTCAATGACCACTAATGTAAGAGAGTTTCTTCTTTCCATTCACCACCAATATAAGGGGGCCCTTCACCCACTGGCCATAAATGTAAGGGGGTTATCACCCACTGACCATCAATGTCAGGGGACACCACAGACTACCAAGGTAGTCTGACCACCAATGTAAGAAGGGGAGCCCTTCTCCACTGATCATCAATGTAAGGCAGCATGTCTACCACTGACCACCAATGTAAGAAGGGTAGTTCTCAACTGAACTCCGCTGACCACCAATATAAGTTGCACCTCAGCACTGAACACCATTGTAAGGGGGCCATTTTCCCACTGACCATTAATGTAAGGTGGCTTGCCTCCATTAATGTCAGGAGACACCACAGACCACCAACTTAGGGAGCCCTTCTCCACTGACCACCATTGTAATGGGTCATGTCTGCCACTGACCACCAGTGTAAGTGGGGGGGAGCAAGTTTTTATTGTCCACCAATATAAGGGGTACCTGTGCAGTGACCACTAATTTAAGGAGGGCACTTCTCCACTGACCTTCAATATAAGAAACCCTTCTCTGCTGACCACCAAAGTAAAGAGGTAGCTCTGATCTCTGCACAGACTATGTACAGCACAGTTTGAGTGTCACTGCTAATTTTACAGTGGGTTTTCAAAGGATTTTTGTGTTCACAAAGTGTATTCATATCCTTCATAGTTTTTGAGGAGTATAATTAAATGAACGTTTTTGTGCCAAGAGTTCAGCTTTAAAGTATTTGTCATTTGTTTTATTTCAGAGGATACAGCATATTTAAGAGAAAGGGTATTTGGTATTACAGGTGCTATGTTTTCTCCTGAGATGAGAGATGACTAGTGCAGAATACTCTGAAACTCAAGAAAAGGGTTTTTAGATGTAAGACTACTCTTGTCACCCCTCAGAGACAGAAGTTGGTTTTCCTTATATCTGAATATCGTTAAACCATATAAAGTTAGTACTTTAAGTATAAAGTGTACTTTGTTTTGTAGCTTTGGATAGTGTATTAAGGATTAAAACTGCTGTTGGGTTTTTACTGCTCACTTGCTGTCATGGTGACAATAGTTTCACCAGACCAGAAGTGAGGAAAGGTCTGCAACAGGAACTCAGGCAGAAATAAAGAATTGACAGGGGTTCCGGGCCTTCCCCCACTCTACTAAAAAAATGCATCTATATCTGTGTTGCTATTGGAGAGTTTCCCTCACTTTTTGTCTGGTAAAACGTTGTCAGCAGGGCAGGAGGTGAGAATAGATCTCTCTAATGGAGCACCGGAAAACATGAAAACTCAACAAGGTCTCTAACCCTTCCTCACGCTATCAAAAACTAAGACAAAAACTTTTGGCTGGACATACATTTTAAAGTGTTAATGTGTAATATTGCTGAGATAATGAAACTAATTAAAAATACAAGCCAAAACAACAAGACTAAACACTAATTAAAAAATACATGCTACATTACATACAAAGGATATTTTTGTAGCATTTTTTGTATCTATTGTTTACTGACCTGTGATGGTAAACACAAGTGAAACAACTATCATTTTCACCAACATCTTCACTGTAAAATCTGTAGAGCCAAGCATGAGCAAATTTAGAAATTATTGTCAGCTGTATGAACAGTTACAATAGTGTTATAATACAGAGCTTTAGATCTGAGAGGCCGGACACTGATAATTACTCAACATAGCTAAGTCCAAAATGAATTGTGTTTTGCAGTATGCCATTAATACAAGCATTGTGTGTAGGAACATGTTACATGATCTAGTAGTTATTGAACATTTCTGTCCTTCTTATAAAAATTGTAACAAGATATTGTGCATTGTATCTTTCTCTAGAATACTTAACTTATGCAGTGGAGCTGATTTACTAAAGGAATAGAGACTGTTCTCTGTGAAAAGTTAATGGGGGGAATTTATCAAACCTGGAGCAGACAAAAACCGGAGCAGATGTGCATGGCAACCAATCAGCTTCTCTCTTTAATTTTCAAATCTTAACTGAACAAACTGAAAAGAGAAACTGATTGATTGCCATGCACAACTGCTCCAGATTTTGTCTGCTCCAGGTTTGATAGGTTCCCCTCAATGTTCTTTGAGCTTACCAATCATGTGCTAACAAAAACCCTGCTTTTTCCCTCACACATGGTTAGGTATTCAAAATGAGCACAGGTTCACCTTCTAGTATTTGCTATCATTAAGTTTGAGGACTGAATAGCCTTTTCTCCTTTAATAAATCAACTCAACTGTGTATCACTTCTATTGTAGGTTAAGAAGCTAAAGTACATTGATTATGAATGGTAGGGGCAAGGTTACTGCTTGAGGTACCTTCTGCGTGACTTTCAAAACACAAAAATTAAATAGACAAAGCTAGTTGGATGACCAGCAAAACGTCTTCGAGGAAAAATACAGCAAGTCCAGTTACCTTGTTTTATTTTTTACAGACATACCATGACCTAGATGAATGAGAACCTTCACAGACACAAAAATTGAACTGCCATTGTCTCAATATTCAACAGCACAGAACAATGTCCACCGTGTATTTTGTATCACATTAAGAGCAAATAAAATATAAAAGGTTTCAGACATATCCTAACTATGTAGTCTGCCGCACCCAACGTTTACTCTTAATAATGGTTTTGTTATAAATTCTTACCTAATATCGATGTTTATCCTCCTGGTTGTTCTGTCAGTGTGAAGAGAATGGTGGTCTCATACTGTTATATATATTAGGCTATCTCCATGGTCTGCCTGTGTTTCAAGCCAGAACTTTGGTTCATATTACAGCGTGGAGTCTTGGATGCTTCTTATTTTCATAACGATGCTAGAAGTTTGATGATCTAGGAGAGTCCTGGTCATGGCGTCCCATATTTCTTATATATCATTTGTCCAAAACAATATGACTTTGTAGCTCTTAAAGAGGAACTTTACCCAAATCTTTGAAATGACAACAAATACACATTTAGAAATGTTAAGTAATGTAAATCTACAAACATACAGTATATTTATAGATAATTGCCAGGTTCTTATTCTTTGCATACCTAATTTTTATTTTTATCCCCCTTTTTCCTACGGTGGCCTTTTTTTTACTAAGCAGTCTGGCGCATGTGACTAGGACATGTGACCATGCACATCATCTCAAGGAGGGAAATTGCCTTTCTCTGAGATTACAGATGAGATTTCCCAGCAATGCACCGCTGATGTAACCTTTCCAGGAAGGTTCATTACATACATTACTTGGGCTCATTACATCACAAATGCCCAAGAGGACCAGGAAGTGGAAAAACAGTAACGGTAAGTAAAGAAAAATATGGTTACTAATGATTGTAAGATGATTTCATATCAGCACGCAGAGCTGCATACTGATGTGATTTTTAGTGAAAGTAGGCAAAGGTCCGCTTTAAAGAGTCAGATTTTCATTAATCTGTAGCATACACAGTGCATAAGACCTATTTTACTAAAAAAGATTGTCTGAGTGCTAAACTTACTAAACTTCATCACAGTGGCTAAGTAGTTAGCAATCTCACTGTCCAGCTCTGGGTTCCAATCCCACCAGAGATGATGAGGCTTATTGACAACAGGAGTTAAAAAAATCTTCATATTGTGTGAATATTCATTTTAATTATCTAATCATTTGAAAAACAAATTCTTGCTCACTTGGATTTTCTAATCATGATGCAGATGTTTTTGTTTATTTAAATTAATGATTGAAGTGAATATTCACACAATTTTTGAGTGAAGATTTTCAACTACTTTAATTAATCAGCCCAAGTATCTGCATATTTTTTCTGTGTTTGCTTGTTTATCACAGTCCTAAAAACCTGCTAGTTGGTTAATTGGCATCCTCGCAAGTTTTCTCTAGTGTGCTTATACTCGGCTGCCCTCGGCAGCTTCGTGAATAGACCCCTATGTGTGTGAGGAACAGGAACTGATGTGAATTCATCTCTGTATTCTGTGTGGTGTTGTCAAAATGGAAATTATTATTATTATTATACAGGACTGTGCAGCACTTTACAATATAAGGAAGACATTACAGTTACAATACAAAATGCAAGTTTAACCAGTTGACATCCGCGGTGTTAAACCCCCTTCCCATCCAGGCCATTTTTCAGTATTCAGCGCTGCGGTACTTTGACATTTATTCCGTCATGCAACGCTGTACTGAAATTCATTTTATACCATTTTTTAGGGACAGATAGAGCTTTCTTTTGGTGGTATTTATTCACCACTACGGGTTTTATTTTTTACTATATTAAGGAAAAATTACCGAAATCAAAAAAAAAAAACTGTTTCCCCTATATTAAATGATAAAACATTTATTATTACCCAATTTTTTTGGTCAAAAGACGGGGTCACGTCGGGTAAAAAGACACCAAACATGTCAAGCCTTAAAATTGTGTGCGCGCGCGAAACCTCAAAAAAACGATAATACCCAAAATTGGCCATAGGCGATGCTTTAACCACTTCCGGGCCGTCCGTAGTAAAAAAAACGGCCGGCCCGGAGCTCTCTAGATCTGAGCGGGCGTCTTTAGACGTCCGCTCAGACACGCCCGCGCGCGCGTGCGGGAAATGGCCGAAATTTTTAAACAGGCAGCGATGCCTGTTACCATACAAGCGATCCGCCGGCTGTAGAGCCGGCGGATCACGTGTATGGTGTGCCGATCGGT
>NW_017307490.1:447241-486672 GCF_000935625.1 Nanorana parkeri | reverse complement strand
CGGGCTATGGAGCCGCCGATCGTCTATATGTGAAACACCCGGTAACGGATTGGTGCATTGGTCGGGTCTTTTCTGGCCGTGCGTGCACGCTAGGGGGCGTGGGCGAGCAGAAAAAAAATGCCGTCTGGAGACGGCAACCCACCAATGCTGCAGTGCCGTCCGTCCGTTTTTTTACAACGGGCGGACGGCAAGTGGTTAAAGGAAACCTATCCTGAGAGAGGTAGAGAGTCTGCCATTGCTAACCTTCTTTAGAAAATGCTAGATGCTTCTGACCTCAGTACGTTCAGACACTGACCTGGAAAAAGTATGCAGATCAGGAAAGTCAGAATAAAGTCAGATCTGGTTGAAGGTGCAGATTATTGTAACAAATATGTTTTTGATGGAGACATTATATTGATTTGCACTTATGCACTGACCACTAGGGACGAGCTTTGGGTTCTTGGAGAAACTCCGGGGTTTGAGAGATTCGCATAACCAGAGTTTTAGGCCGAAAACTTTGCAAGTTCACAAATAAGGAACAACCCTTTAATGCAGTGCAAAGCTTTTGTCCCTGGTCAGCTGAGTCACAGGAGCCAATAATTAAAAAGAATGGATAACTCTGCCTCCTTTCTATAGAAAGATGGGCTCATAGCTGCCATATTGTCAGCGTGTGTTGGAGTTGTTGTCCCTACTGACTATCGCTAATTTCATGTTATAGAATCATTCTGTTTTGGCCATCAGTTTCAATCTGTAAACATTGCAATATACTTGCAGCATAACTCATCTTCAATAAAGCTTTTAGAAGGCCATCTTGTACAAATAGTCCAGTCACAACAGCGGTAGCCAGTGAATATATTACAAAGTCAACTGACAAGCTGCTGTGGTACTATACCTTTTCGTTTTTACTCATAATGTCCTTTAAAATGTATTTCCATTTTGCAGTCAAACTGGGATAACACCTATTTTCTGTTTGTTACATGGTTCTCATTCACATAGCATAACTTAAAAAAAAAAAAAATTTGCTGCTTGCCGAAAACATGTTCAAGTTGTTCTCTGTACTGAATTTCCCTCTAGAATGCAAGGGGTTGGGAAGATACCAATAACATAATGAACCCCGTCTGCACTGTGCTGGCAGGTCTCATTATTGGTTGTAAACTAGATCTGAAAATGGTTTGCCCTAACAAAGGTTAAACCATCTAGAAGCATTGTATGTTAATAAGGAGAAGCTCAGTCTGTCCCTGGTCTTTCTATTAGGACAGTCAGAATTTGCTAGTACTGATATTGAGAGAGAATATATTTATTGATATTTATAACAGTTATTTATGTAGCGCCAACAATTTACGCAGCGTTTTACATAGTTGCACTTTCACATCAGTCTCTGAAGCTTGCAAATGCCTGCTACATACAGACATCTGAAAAGTAAGATTTTTTTTCTTTTTTAGATATGCGGTGTGAATAGGAACACATAACAAATGTATAATGGGGGTTTCTCAATTTTGACTGCAAAAGTGGAAATACACTTTAAACCAAGGCTGGCTGGGCAAAGCATTTCTGGATTGCAGTTTTGTTGTGTTAGAAGGCTTTATTACGTGGAAAAGGAGAAATAGTTTTTGTGAAATGTCATGTAACCACACTCTAAAAATGTTTCTCGCCTCCTGAATACATGCTGCTGATGCTGATATGCTTCATTTCAAAGCAGCAAAACATTTTCCAAGCTAATCATGAACGCATAGATGACACATAAAATATATCCTCCATTTGTTATTTTTCATTGCCCGCTAGGGGGGCGCGCGCGAGCAGAAAAAAAATGCCGTCTTACGACGGCAACCCGCAAATGCAGCTGTGCCGTCCGTCCGTTTTTCTACTACGGGCGGACGGCAAGAGGTTAAAGTTGTATTACAAATTTTTATGGTTTATGGGCTAGTTTTTATTTAATATAAATTAATATTGTAACTGTTTAAAAAAAATCTGGATGCATTTCAGTGGCGGACCTAAGGAACAAAGGGCCCTGGTGCAAGATTTTTTTCTTGGGCCCCCCCTTCCTGCTCCCAAAGGAGGGGGGGCTAGGAAGAGGATCTCACTGGCCACACAGCCCCCCTGGCAGTCTCTGCACCAAAGGAGCATACACTCTAATGTCCCCCCACAGTCACGCACTGGACTTAGTAACGCACTGGACTCTGGACTGTGCGGGGTTTATGGTGGGCGTGCAGGGTTTATGGTGGCTGTGCGGGGTTAATGGTGGCTGTGCGGGATTAATCGTGGCTGCGTGGGTCACAGAAAGTGGAATATTTCATCCCACCCTGGGAGAAAGAAATAGATTATAATAGGAAACACTACAGTGTAATGTTCCCTATTATAATCAATTTCTCTAATTAAATGAAATTGCAGCACACTGTGTGCAGTTTCTGTGTGCCTCCCTGCCCCCAGCTCTCCATCCTGACCGACTTAGTGACTCACCTTATACACTGTAGTGTTGCCAGAGCCTTGCACCATCTCGGCCACAGGGTCTGAAGGGGGCGGGGCATGTGACACAGTGCCCGCATCAGCAGAGAGGTGATCCGGCGGTGTGTTCTATATACCGCCTGCATTGTTTTCGGGGCATATACATTGCAGGCGGTATATGGGGTCCTGCAGCGCCCCCAAAAATTTGGCAATGTACTGTGTATATATGGAGAGGGAGAGAGAGAGGTATTTATATATAGACCAACATGATGAACCATCTCTAATCATATTTTAAACACACACAAATAAATCAATTGTATAATCATGTATATTATATCACTATTATAAAAGTATATCATATCCCTACACAGTTTTTCATGTAAAAGAAATTATATGTATAAAAAAGAACATATACAATATATTATATAATGTATAAAATGAATATACTGTATGTCTTAGATACTAATCTTGACTAGTCCCGTTTGGATTGTAAGCTCTCACGGACAGGACCCTCCTACACATCTTGTTTTGAATTGTATTGTAACTGGAATGTCTTCCTTATATTGTAAAGTCCTGCACAAACTGTTAACGTTATATAAATCCTGTATAATAATAATTAGACTAGATTGTTTTATCTGCATATAGCTCTGCATTATCAGGCAATGTAAATTACCAACTACACTTGGTTTTCTTTTGTCTACATAATCTTTATGAACAAAAATTGAAGGCATGTGGAACATGATTTATTGAAAATATTTTTGGAAAGAAAACTGTTGTCCTATAGGTCTATGTTTGCAATATTTTCCACAAGGAGCACATGCCAAACAGCCATGGAGAAAAGAAAATTGATCAAGGCAAATGTTTACATCATTGATAAGCAATTATTGTGATAAATATTTTAAGGTTGATCTACAACTACAGGACATTTTTAGTAATCTATGAATACAAAAAAAAACATCCCAGTTTTCTACAAATGTAAAAAAAAAAATTTGATGGTGGAAACTACTATCAAAGAAATTGTGAACAAAATGGAGACTAATTAGACAATGATCGTTTAGCATACAAACAACATTTCATGGATTAGGTGTGTCACAAAATGCGGAGTCAGAAACTTCAGAATGCCCGTAGCTTGGATAAGCTACAAAAAAATACCACTTTCTCTGTCAGAGATAGGAATGGATCGTTGACACCACCCTGTCCCCCTGCCTGTTACTTGGACAGTGAAGGAGCAGAAAAAGACTGAGGATGTAATCTCTCTGCTCTCTACTTGTTCCTCACAAGATTTTGTGGCAGAATCAGCAGGTATTTTTTTGCATTTATTGAACAAATACAGGTGAAACGCAAATAATTAGAATATCGTGCAAAGTTCATTTATTTCACTAATGCAACTTAAAAGATGAAACTAATATATGAGAGAGACTCATTACATGCAAAGCAAGATAATTCAAGCCGTGATTTGTCATAATTGTGATGATTATGGCTTACAGCTCATGAAAACCCAAAGAACCCCAAATCCACAACCTCAAAAAAGTAGATTATTACATGCAATCAATAAAACAAGGATTGTACATAGAACAATATCGGACCTCTGAAAAGTACAAGCATGCATATGTACTCAGTACTTGGTTTGGGCCCCTTTTGCAGCACTTACTGCAATGACTTTTGCACGATATTCTAATTATTCGAGTTTCACCTGTTTAAGAAAACACTTTCAATGGAATATTTAACAAGCCAAAAAGAAGCATATAAGAGAAGTTAATTGTTAGGGTTCCCTTACATCACAATAAAGCACAACTTAAAGCTGAGTTATTTTTTTATCCTTGATCCTTACAGTAACACTGTGTTTGTTTATTGCTTCAGGATCACTCTAAACTCCGCTGTACATCAAGAACCACACTTCCAGCTCCCTACTGCATCAGATTGGAGTCTACGATCGACATAATTTTCAGAGTTGTACCTCCATCCCTTTCCTCGGCTCTGCCATTTACAAAGCACAGTTGCAATGCAATCATTGTGCTGTGCTTTGTGAATGGCAAAGCAGAGTGAGGGGAACTGAGGCACAACACTGGAACCAATGTTATCGAATTTGTTTAAAGTTGTGAGGTTGAGATGTATGAAATTTCAGTTTTAGTTCACAAACAGATCTGTATTGCTCTTCAGACTGTTTATTACAGAGCCATTTACAACAGGGTTTCATTAGGGCTTTTTTAAAGGACTCTGGCTAGTGGAGGTTTATGACATCTTTGCATTCTTTCTTAGCTGGTCTGTGTTTTGTCAACTGTGTCACCTTCTCTGGCTGCCCCGCACAGACATGAGATTTTAATCTGGTCATCTTTGTTAACAACTTTCGCCTGGGAAAAATGAGGGTGGCCCAATGTTCAGAACTACTTCCCCAGTCTCTCCACACAGTTTAGGTTTGTTAGACCTCGCTATTGTCACACATGAAAATATATTTGATTTTACATCGGCTCTGTCAATAACACCAACCTATAGAACATGAGAAAAAAAGTGTAAATATTTCTAACATTTATGTACAATGTAAAACAATGATACACGTGAATAACTGTAATATCACACAGCTTACAGGAATATCTGAAATTACTTTTCTTTATCTGTATTACATCAACAATTTGAGTATAAATGGTTGCTGTTATTAATATGTCATTAGCTTGACACACATTATTAAGTATTGCCATTACAATGTTGCAATACTATTTTTATGCATAAATACAAGAAACAGCATGGGTCCGGTAGCCTTATACATGTTTGCCACCTACAGTAAGAAAGATTAATTGCAGACAAAACATAGGTAATGAAACATTTTTGGAGCCTGGATAATAATATCCTTTACATTAAAAAACAGGCCAATGAAGCCATAGATGTTTTTACTCTACCAGTAGAAACATCTATGTTTCTCCTAAAATATGACCCAATCTTAACAAAAGTCATAATAATAAACGAAGAAAGCCTTACTTAACAAATACCATACTCAGCATTTCACTTTGTTGAAAAATGATTTTAAAGAAAAACAAAAACAAGTGAACTTCTAGGATAATACCATGAATTAAAGGATGATAAATAGAGACAAATATTTATTGAATCACATGTTTCATGTTTCCTTGTTCTTAAAAAAAAAAAATGAACAGCCCATTAAAAGATAACATAGAAAGGAGCTTCAGCTACAATACCCACTTCCAATGCAGAGCAATTTCCCCCATTGCTTCTTTCCTGACCACTGCCCATAACACAAAGGGGTTGATTTACTAACCTTATAAACACGCCACGAACAAGTATACACCTCTGTAGTGTGTTCCCTCCCAGCATGATCTATTGGTGGAATCTAGACACCTTTCTAGTGTGTACACACCCAGCAGGTGTTTTGTGCAAAGCCCTGCATGAATTGCAAGGTGATGTTGTGTAAATTAGCTCTACATTGTGTTGCTTGCGTTGATGAATGCAGGAATGTAAATGCATGAGCTAACCATTTTTGTCTAAACTGTGAAGCAGCATTCTATATGCATCATGTGCATGATTTTTCCATATATGGCATTAGTGGAAATATGCTTTTAGAGACTTTTTGGTTGATAAATACGTTTTGCTGTGTAAAAATCACACACACCTGGTGCGTGCGTGTGTTTAGGTTAGTAAATCACCCCCAAAGTGTCCAAACAAGGACCTTTACATCAGTATCACCAGCTGTTAAAGCTTACAGTCTATGACATTTTAGTAGTTGTGTTTGTATCTACTGTAACACACCATACTTCAATTCTTTGAATTTTAGTGCTGGGGTACATCTTTTTATGTGCCCTGCCTGCATGCACCCAAAAATCCTTTCAAGGAGCAATATCTGATTGATAGCTAGCTCTTCAATTGTCAACACTTTGGCTACTTTTTTTTTTATAATAAAGGGCCTTTTTCCTAATCTTTTTTTTATTATAACTTTAAAGTGACACTAAACTCAGGAGTTGAACCTTAAAAATGCATTCAAGTACCCTAACTATTAACAAAAATGTATCCTATTTGTGTAACAATCAACTGTAGATCCTCAAATCATCTCTGATACACAAGATACACTTTTGTTATTAGTTAAGGTACTCAAATGCATTTTTAAGATTTAACTTCTATAGTGTAGTATAGTGTCACTTTAAGCTTGGGGTGATTAGAGCACAACAGGCAGTTATCGATAACAGACTGTTAAAGAGCTTTTTTGTATTGCATTGTTGTAAAGAAACAACACGAGTACAAGAACAGTGTGTACTTGTGATATGCAGAAAAAGAGGAGAAGGAAAAGTGCACATAAGCAGTCCTCAATAA
Source organism: Nanorana parkeri (assembly GCF_000935625.1). Taxonomy (NCBI): domain Eukaryota; kingdom Metazoa; phylum Chordata; class Amphibia; order Anura; family Dicroglossidae; genus Nanorana; species Nanorana parkeri. The sequence continues at coordinate 479,937 of NW_017307490.1, read as the reverse complement.
TGGCTACTATGCACCTTGTTGAGGGGGAAAATGGTGCATTAGCGGTTGCAAAATTGTTCCCCTGAGGAGGAAGGGATGAAGGTTACAAAGTGGCTGCTATGCACCTTTCAGGAGGAGGAGGAAAATAGCACATTAGCAGCACGGTAAGAAAAAGTGGCTGCTTTGCACTTTTGAGAAGGAGTGCACACCTTTAGCGGTTAACTTGTCTCATTGAGTTGCTCCTCCCACCAAGCTGGGTGATGCAGTCCTGTGTTTCCTCATGCATGTGGTAAACAAATAGTTGGTACTTCTACTAGGACTAATATGCCTGCGGCTGAGTCTGCAGACCACAGTGGTGCTGTTGACAGCAGATACATAAAAGATGGCCCACACTGCAGAGCTTTTTCTATTTGCTGCTTATTCAAGTGTTTGCATACTGTTCTGACACTAGACAAGTTCTACCAAAAATGTACCTGAAATCTATATTTTTAATATTTTGGGAATATTTGTAGATACAGGGATGGAAAGGGGTTTGGACGGGGTTGTGGTTTTAATGTGTTTTTGTGTACAGTTTGTACGAATCGGAGGGTTTCAGTTTTATTTTTTTAAGAGTAACGTTTTCTATAGCTTTTAGATCTGTTATGGCTCCTACTGCCACCATTTAATTTAGGCCCATTACCCATGAATAAAGAAATCAGATGACACAGCGGAAACTATCTAAAATTGAATCAGACTGGGGTGTTGTATTTAAGCCAAGCAATAATATAACAGTAAAGAGAAAAAAAATTGCAATAGATGTGACGTCAAAATACATTTCATTGATGCTGTCACTGAGAATCGTACTGTTGCATAACACCTCATACAGCTTAAAGGCATGTAGTGCTTGTGTGCAAGCACAGTGCAAGTATACACATATACTGTAAATATAAATTATTATTATTAATAATAATAATGATAGATATCACAAATAGAACAAGGTTATTACTAATGGTATCTAGTTCATTGTTCCATTACTGACACCTTGGCATAAAATATGTTATTCTAATGTTATATTAAAATATGTTAATTCCTTATATTACTTTCAAGATCCAAAAGCTTGTATAATAAAACTGTAATGTTGTTGTTCAACCTTTTTTTGTTACTACATAAGAGCAATTATATTTCTGTATTGTTGGTTATTGTTTATTGTTTAAGTATATACTGTATGTATACTATATAATTTAATGCATATGTTCTCTATCGTTGTTCCTTCCCTTATTCCATTATGCCCCTTCCCAATTCGCTTACATTTTTTTCCTTCTTTCTTTCTATAACCCTTGTAAAACTCAACAATAATGTAATTAGCATTAAATAAAAAAATAGAACACAGACAAATTATGCATTGCCAAGTTGCCTTTTACTCAACAGACTGCACATTGTGCATTTACATATATTTAATACCATTATATATATATATGTGTGTGTATATATATATATATATATATGCCTAAACATTAAAAACAGCATAAGGACAATTTTTATGCACTGTTAAATTGCTTTTTTATTCAACAAAATTTGTATACTGCATTTAGATGTTTAACGCAATTTATTAAAGGAAAACATTCTGGATCCCAAACATGTTTATGAAAAAATGTCGCCATTGTTGGTAACTCAGTTTTTTTCTAATTTACTTGGTTTTATCTATTATTTTGAAGAATGTTGGGACTCTCAAGTTGAATTTCAACATCAGCCTCCATTGTACTATTCTAAGCTATGGAAATGTCAGGAAATGCCATCAGTGCTCCTTAAAAAAGCTACAGGCAATGTGTTAGGCAAATAATACTGAAGGAAAAAAAATCAGGATAGCTGGAAGAGCAGTATAAATACATAATACAGATTTGCTAAATGTAAATGTATTGAGAGGATATCATAGCATTATTTTATGGGAATCGTGATAAATTTAGTTTACAGCACTTTTTGTGTGTGGTGCCATGTTGGTGTTGTTTCCGGTATTACTATTCAGCATACATGTTTGACTAATGAAAACTCAGTTTTCACTAGAAACACCCTTGTTGATAAATTCATGGATCTTGTCCCGGACATCTTTCTCTAGGTACTCCACTTGATCCTGCATAGTCACAGTGTACTCTCCCAGCTTCTTCTTCATGTCTTCTACTCTCTGCACCAGAGCCTTGTTGAGAGCCTCCACTTCTGGTGTAATTGTTCCTTTAAATTCTGTAATTTTCTGGTCAATCTGCTGGTTCATCTGGGTCAGGTAGGGTTCCATCATCTGTTTGACATTTGCCATATCTCCATTTACCTTGTTTCTTAACTCATTGGCATAAGGGTAGAGTTGTTCTCTAAGCTCTACAGTGAGCTCCAGAGCCCTGTTCTCTAGCTGGTCCACATTTTTCCTCATCTGGAACTCCATGTTCTGGATCTGTTTTCGGAGCTCATATTGCACTTCTTTTGCATAGGGGGTCAGGCTTTTATATAGCTCCTGAAGTTGCTGATCAATGTTTTCTTTTGCTTTTTCTGTGATGGGGGTCACCTGCATCCTTAGTTGATCCATATTCTCATCAATCTTGGCCTTAAACTCTTGTGAGTATGTGGCCACTGATGCCTGTATATGGTCTGCATTTTCTCTGAACTTAGCTTCCAGGTCTTCTGTCACAGACTTCAGCTGTTGGCTGAATTGCTGGGTATTTTTATCCAGCTGGGTTTGGAACTCTTCTGCATATGGAGCCAGTTTAATCTGAAGTTCCTTGACATTGTTGCTCAGCTGCTTGTGCATCTCATCTGCATATGGGGAGATCTTCTCTTTCAGGCTCTCTAACTCAGTTTTAATTTGTTCTCTTAGTTTTTCTGAGTCCTGTGTTAATTTATCATGTATCTGCTTGGCAAAGGGAATGAGTTGTTCCTGTAGTTCCCCTGCATAGACATTTACACTCTTCAGGTTTTCTTCAATTAAAACACTGTGGGGGGGAAAATAAAAATCAGAGACCACATTTAACAGAATCAAAGTGTGTTCATTATTTCATTTTGTGGTAATTATCTATGTGTAATGCTTGAACTGGTAATGTGCATTCGAGTAACATTCATAAAGCAGTAGCTGCAGTTTATTTGGGAACACATAAAATAAAGCTATTGTGTAACTGTTGAATCGTGTGGTTACCCATAGCAACCATTTACCGGTCAGCTTTTATTTTATTTTTTTATCAAAGCCCAACTGGGCAAAACATGAACCTTCTCCCATCTACCCCCCACACCCTTTAACTGATCACACTGATCTAAATGCCCTTTTTACTTACCTAAAGCCATGGTCACATGACACTACAGTCCCAAGGCTTGTCTCCTTTGCTGTCTACATAAGGTGGGGTCCTTCTTCACATGCCCATATTACTGCCTGCATGACAGGACACTTCCTAATGGCTGACCAGCGGCGGGTTCCTTTACATTTACAGTAGAAGGGAGACGTCGGCGTGAGGGGACACCAGGGACCAGCATTCATGTGCATATGTGTAGCAGGCGAATTAGTGATCCCCGCACATAGAAATGGAAAGGAACCCAGACAGTAGACTTAGCTGAGTATACCTTGCTTCACAAGGTAAGAAAAAAAACATGCAGGATTTGTTAGAGGGGGGTGGGAGGGGGCTGATATGTTTCCCAAAGTTGGGCTTAAAAAAATAAGATCAGTAATATTAAAGTAAATCAAAAGCTAAAACCTTTTTCTTTCTTTTCTAGACTAGAATAAGAAATGGTGAAAAACCTTGTCCCATTGTAGACAGAGGAGGAAGTGCGGGGAAAAAACTCAAAAAATTTCCTCTTAAAAAGTTGTCTGGAACAAGTGTTTGCATTAAAAGGTTCCCAATCTACTCCTGTTCTGGTAACAAATCAAACCTTTTAGTCCCAGTGATAGTGGTCACCAAGACAACTAGAAAGAGTAAATCTTCCTAAGGGAAGACAGCAATGATAACACTGACAAGGGTCCTAACCTCTCTTCACTCTACCATCTAATCCATTTTTACCAAACACTGTGCATATTAAAGCCCAACTTACTCATCCAGTGGCTTCTACTGATATTTTATTACTTTAATGGTATTATAGTAATTCTCACTTACTTTAGCTGCTTGCTGATATCTGATTGCTGGATCTGCTCTACAGTGTCCTTGGTGCCAGTGGTCAGCTGAGTGAAATATTTCCAGAAAGCATCGGTTACCTGGTCAGTATGGACCTCTGCATAAGATCCTAAGAGAGAAAATAACCCATTGTCAGACTTAGAACTTCACATTCAATTGTCATGATGAAGCAGTGCATAGATCGGGGATTAAGTGGAGGATCCCAAACCCATTTTATTTTCTTACATGGCTACCAACAGAGACTTGTTGTTATAAAGAAGACTGGAAGATTGTTTAATGCTAGCAAATGTATTAAATAATCATTTCTGGAAGTATAGAGGTGGTTATTAGTATAGATGCACCCATCGCTAATATTTAATGCATCTGGCGTTTAAACCATATTGTATATCATATGGTAAGATCAGCAGACTTTGTCATGCAGTTGCAATGCATCTGAAGGCTCCCAGTAGACATAATCGCACATTCTATTCCGCAGCTTTAGAAATTGTACTATAGTGCCAATAAGGCAATCATGAAAGAATACATACTACTATACAAATAGTGTGGAATGTTATATTTAACATTAAAATGAATATCCCTAGAGGCAAATCTGGAAATGTTAATATTTCATATTTGGAAGATATTTTTACTATGCCTAGGTACAACAGCTTAGATCAATATTGCTTTCTCAGCATATAGTTACAATTGTTGGTGGAGGGTCCATGTATATTAGCACTTTGGCAATTTACAAATTAAAGAGTATACCGTATATACAGTAAATAGCTAACAATGATATTTTGTTTTTAAAAAGAGAAGGGCTATTTTACAATTATTATTTTAAATACACGTTAGAAGCATTGAGATCTTCTATAGAGGTAAACAATACAATTTTCAGCTAAAAAGTAAGGTAAATGATACTGGAAGACACAAAATAAATATATTTGATTAGAGAACAAATGTAAAATATGCAGGTGTGTCATTTATCTAATTGATAGCACATTTTTCCCCAAAATATCTTTACATATTTACTATATTAATCTGTCCTACTATCTAGTTCACTTTACATATATTATTATCCATATATAGGAATGTTCCTTTCTATAGTGCTGCCAAGGAACTACTTTTGCTGCCACCCCTACCCATCAAGAGTATGTCCTGCCCAAGCCTTAAATTCCATCCCCTTTTAATTGTGACCATATATGCCAATGTAAATACTATGGAAACAATGTGGTTAAGGTCATTATCAGTCTGTATCAAAGAGGGCAGATAGAATGAAATGTTATGAAATCTTATGCTGCACCCAGAAGGTGTCATCTTAGACAAGACTGACAATGACCCTGGTTACATACTGAGTTTACTGACCTGTGATTGCACACACAAGAAGTGCGAGTGTTGCCACTTTCACCAACATCTTGAGTCTATGGATGGGTCAAGAGACAGCCAACTGCTCCCCAGTAATAGAAATCTATATAAAGAAAAATAGCAAAGAAAACATGTTATTATGTCAAAAAATGTTTTGTTAACGTTTTATACACAGACAAAATGACTCCTAGCTATATAAAAGCTAAGCCTATTATATATAAATATGTTAGTTATTTAAAATTTTTACCTTAAGGTAATATTTACTCTGCATGTGTACATTTCTGAAATGAGGATGTTTAACTCTCAGAAGTCTATCATTATTTTTATAATGTGGAAGCCAAAATAAAGTGTTACTTAAAAGCCAGGCTTGCTTTTATGGATCCCTTGTAGCTAAGAGTCACAGAACTAGAAAACTGAAATATAAACACGTGTATTAATGGCACAATGAAAGTAATACTGAATGTTCTAAAAATAGTAAAGCAATAATGTAGTAGTGCTGCTATGTTGTCTCTTAAAATCTAAAAGGTGTTGAAAAACATCCAATAATTAAATAATTTCTCATGGACTAAGCTGAGACTTGCTCTGTCCTGTGTAACAGGTCTAGATTTCCTTTCCCCTTACCTGTAGCCCGGTGTTTGGGACTGATGTTGATACTGATGCTTCTGTCTGCCCTTTATATAAGACGTTCCCTATGGTATGACTCCAAGCCAGCCTGCTGAACTTTAGATCAGCTTTACAACGTGGAGTTCCTGACGTGTCATTGTTTTCAGAGAGATTCTGGATCTTTGATGAGCTCATTGAGGACTGGTCAGTGTGGACAAACGACCATAAGGAGGGGAAAATTGCTGTGCAATTGTTTTCATTCAGTTATTGCAGCTGGCAGTGAAATAACAAGAATATATGACTACTAAAACATACAGACAGTAACAATCATGTGAGAGTGAGTTACAGGTTATTGTGAAATATGTTTGGACTCAGCTAAAAAAAAGTTAAGAGGCAACTGAGGTCAAATAATTGAATTTAATAGGAAATAATGAGTATGTATTTAGGGAAAGGCCTTAAGCCAAAATTTAAAAAAAAGAAGTACCCTGATGTTGCTGATTTAGTTAAAAGTTAATAGAGCTCTGCTGTTGATTTTCCCCTACCACTCATGTCATTAACATGGAACATGCATATATATTAGGAGTTCCAATATCACCAGTCACATATTTGTGTCAGGTCAGGCACACACTAATATGTGAAAGTGGTGGATATGAATGACACCCACACATCTAACTATATTTTAATGAGCAACAACCATATGATAATCTTTGTGAGCTGACTCTTGTGTATACTTTACAAACTTAAAGTGACCCTGCTTAAAGAGACTTAAAGCTGCTGGTAAATATGAAGTGTAGACACATATCTGGAGCAACATTTATTGTGTCCTACATCCCTGAGTGCCAGACATTCTTAACGGTCAAGGCTCTGACATTTCTGAGTAGTGTCGGAGCTTTCCTATTCACTCCCTCTCTGCCACATTCCCAGTGGTCCATCAACAAGATAAGTTGTCAAATGCTGTAAAGTAAACACCCCGAAACCTTTAGACGTGGATAAAGTGTGGAAAGGTTAGAACCTCCAACAAGGTTTTTATTACTGATTTAGTCTTTCTGTTTGTCATCATGACCATTGTCAGCCAGGACAGAAAGTGATGGGAAATGTGTAGTTCTACATCTGTCACCAGAACAGGAGATGAGAGGAAATCTAATAGGGGCACCTCTTCTGGTGAAAACTGTATACTAGGGGATTCCCTTTCACTTTTTAACTGGAGGTGAGCAAAGATCTTTCAATGAATACAACTAATTATATCATTGAATAAATAATTTTAATGAGAATTACTGTAATAATATGACTGTCTCCTAGTAACCGCACTCATGAAAAGATGAAGAACATTAAATAAAATGAGGAGTTTCCCATATAAAAAGATGTGGAAATCTATTTAGTAGATCACTGCTGCCACTTGGGAGACTATCCCTCATCCACCTCAGCCCTGGTGGTGGGTCACAGCTTGCCAAGCTGACTTACTTATCCATAAGAAACAATATCCTGCATGCAATGTTTGCCAGATTCCAGAGTATTGAAAGAAGTTTAAATCAGCTATACCTTTAAGCTGCTTTGACATATTTTACCTTTAGGATAGAGGGGTACAGTCGAAAACTTGACTTTATTTGATACTGCAAGGTACCAGCTAGATATAATATATAATATGTATCAGTCTGTGTTTCACTGTTGTATGGGCTCATAGCATATCTTTATGGCTTTTTCCTATTATCTGTAAATCTGGATCTTTCTTGGCCTTAATGCTTTCATCACATGTAATTGATTTAATATTTCATGGATTCGGTGGATCTTCTGTCGCAGGTTCTAGAATTGCCTTGTCTTCATTGTGCCCCCAAATGGTGAGAATGGTTTTGTCTGCACGGCTACTTCTAGGTTGTAGCCCTTGAAAATTCCTCTCTGGTGACAACTGACTTTTGGAAAGGACCAGGGGAGTCCTAAATCATGAGGTAGAGTCCTACCTAATTACAGGCCAGAGGCCAGAGTCCAAAGCAGGTGGCAAGAAAGTGTAGTTAAAGAATCAGACAGACAGCCAGGATAGGCGATGAACAGGATAGGAGATGAACAGAAAATGAAAGCCCAAAAGCATAGCCAAGACATCGTATTGAGTAGAAACAGTCAAGTTAAAATCTGGTTAGTAGCAGAGAGCAGCCAAGCCATACCTGAAATAGTAGATTGGAGATGTGTACAGTAAACAGTTCCCAGCATTAGTCGGGGGTTGAGTTAAATTTAAACCTAAAGCTTTACCAAGATCAAGTATTGGTTGCAGATTGGCCACACCACAACACTAACTCTGCTAAAGCAGGAGGACATGAGAAAGGAGAGGTTATGGAGTGGGCTGTTATGTAGTAAGCAGCCTCCAGCAATCCATAACATGTTCAATCTCAAAGGTTATGTGAAGACTTCTTTCCCTAGGAATTGCTAGTGCATTGTGTGGATTATCTGCACCTCAGATCTGTTCCTGTGTGTTCTTGGACCCTGGTTGCTCTCTGCTTTCTTCACCAACCTATTCCCCATTTCTGCTCCTAGCTTATCTGATGCTTTCCTTTGTCTTATGCCCATATTTACATCTGGAACAACAGCTCTACGCTGACCCTTGAGTGTTAACAAAAGACCTTCTTCTCTGGCAGCTTGGCATTTGCCTTTGGATGCCTTTCACCTTGCCAACTGTATCCATTTGGGCACACATGAGAGATGCTACCTTATAGTACCTCATGGTGAAACCCAAAACTCCTTGCAGGTGGTGAGGGATGGGAAGTTTTAGACTCCACACCCTTCATTAGCACCATTAGAGGCACACCATTTTGTGACAGTAACTCAAGTCCCTTTAGTCCACAGTCCCCATGCTCTCGAACCAACTGTTTGTGACAGATACTATACACTCCTCTTCATATGTTGGAAGTCAGGGGCACTTCTCACATATTTAAATACTATACATATTTAAATTAATAGATATTTAAATATTCTGAATGTGGTGACACCCCTATTAACTAATAAATATCCCCACACACAACTCTGTAAATGTGATCTCTTATGGTTTATGTTGTGAAGAACACTGTAAAAGGATTAAGATATATTTATTTATTTATTTTTATATGTGATAAACAGTTCACAATGACCTCATTATACCTTACTAGAACTCTTTTTTGTGTCCACCTGAATTGTCTAGTAAGGATAATCAGTTAACAAAGCCTTGAATACAAATATTTGCAGAGATTTAGATAACTGCACAAACACAGCAGTTTTCTAACCATTCAGCCAGATGGCTTTTCGTTTATCCACTAATAAATAATAGGGTGTTTTTACATTGCTGAAAGCTTAAGGATTTGTCATTGTTTCATGTCAGCCAAAAATAATCACTAACATTGCATATTAATAAAATCCTAATTTGCCAGATGTTTCTTAAAAACGATTTTCTGGGGAAAAAAAAGATAGGTAATCCAAAGATGTCACCAGCGGGGGCACTTTCAACTGTTTATGATTCCTTCACTTTGGAGAGCTTTCTTTTAACTTTCTGTTGTGTCTGCAGAACAGCAAGTGAAAATCTCACCAATGGGACACAGACAGGGAATTTATTGATTACCTACTCTAGCTAAAAAAAAAAATGTTTTGGTGCCTATAAAAGTTTTTAAGCAAGATTCACACGAAACTCAACATTTCACATTTTCTAATTTTCTAATTGGACAAATGTGTGAATTCTAGGAGAAAGCTGGGTGAAAGCTGGCAGGACAGTTTTGTCATGGTTAGCACCTTTGCCTTGCAATACTGAAGGTTACTGGTTCAAATCTTGGTCAGAATGCTATCTGCAAGGAGTTTGCCATGATTTAGTTTACTAATTTGTATTGCGATTGTAGTTCATCACAGGAATGAGCTTGGAGTGGTGGCTACTTTACAACACACACAGGGACAATGGGGAACAAAAGTAGCCCCCCTCCAGAAGAAAGGACAGTGTCAGCACCAATTCAGAGATGATTGAGGATCGTCAGCCAAGTGATACACAAATAAAATACATTTTTGGTAATAATTAAGGTACTTAAATGTATTTTTAAGATGTAGCTCCTGAGTTTAGTGTCACTTTAATTATAAATAACATTGTACATTTGTTGATGCCTCTTCCTGTTTGTCTCCTGTGCCTTTTTATACTAAGGAATTATATAAACAAATTGCTTTCATACCAAACTGTGGGGCACCATCCATATCTTGAAATAAAAATGCATCCAAAGGGCCTAAGAGTACAAATCATCCAAGCATGGCAGTCTACAGTCCCACTTAAAGCAAATCTAAATACATTCAGTATAATATCATATACGCTTTTTAAGTTGTTTTCATGCTTTTTAAATCTACAGCTTTCTTCAAGAATGCCTGCCATGAAAGTCAGGCAAATCCTGACATGGTCAGGATTACTGCCCCAATTGCACTGCTGCATTGTTATCCTGTACTGTACACAAATAAGATACATTTTTGTTAATAATTAAGGTACTTGAATACATTTTTAAGATTTAACTCCTGAGTTCAGTGTCACCTTAAACATTCCATGGCAAATGGTCTATGTTATACAAAATAGAGTATGAAAAGACAGAAAAATATATTATAATGTGCTAAAGATAAACAGAAAAGAGATAAAGTGAGTCCTCTACATATAATTTTCCTTCGTTTGTCTCATATACAAACATTTGCTGAGAATTAGATATCTGCTTTTTTTTCAGACTCTAGTTTATCCTCCAATAAATTGTGAGCTGTTTATACATTCCTGTAGTTTTAAGTCCTAAAAGTCTCAAACACGTGGAAGGGAATTGTGACATTCTGGTGTCAGCCAAAGATAACCATGTTATTAGCATTAGGGCTTATCTATCTTTTATTAGAACTGTGTGTGAATGTCCTGTATCAAAGTCTGTGCTTTCATCTCTGATCACTAGGCAAGATCTCTACTCAACACACCATAAACACCCAGCCGATTAACTCTCTCTGACTCAGAAGCATTACACTGTTTCCTCGCTGTGCTAGTTATGGGACAAAATTATACAAGGGAATGAGATTTTAGAGGGTGTAAAGCACAACTCCAGCCTTTCCAGGCTCCTATACTGAATACAGATTTCAGTAAGTCAGATAGAGGCCACCTCATTTCCTGGCTGGAGGGCATCTAGCATCATTATACGTTTTTTCAATCCCAGCCTAGCTGTCTCTGGCCCACCCCTTTCATTAATTGGATTTCAGTTCTGTCAGTCATGAAGGCTCAGCATCACATATGGGTATTACCACCGTACGGTGTGCATGCAAATGCAGCCTGCCTAAGAATGCCCACTCTTCCAGACTGACACCCACCCATCAAGGCATTTTGATATTTGCATAACTCTTCCCAAGAGCCAGCATCAGGGCTAAAGGGCTCTTCAGAGGAGTTCTGAGGCAGGGCGCTTTTAACAGGGTCTTGGTGGTGGATCAGTTCACATCCCCAATAGAATAGAATCCATCGCCTGGAGGACACAGGGAGCGAGAGTCTTGTATAGGAGCTAGGGCATTTTTTCAATGTCTGTTATTTGTTTATTATGCAATACAAAAACAATTTTCTGTCACTACTTAGGATAGTTATATATAGTTATACCCATGATATTTAAATATTACAGGCAGCCTCCTATCTTCCTGAGGAAGCTTTTAAGTGAAACGCGTAGAAGAATGGACACACGGTGCATCAATACAACCTATTTATGACAATATATGATGAACTCAATGATTTTTAGCAATATTTATTAATTATCATTATATCCTTGATACTTAGAATGTGGCCGTGTGGTCCAGGGAGGCTATAGGCCTTTTGTGTTTTTAGATCATATTATTTGTAGGAAGCCAATACACGTAGGTAACCGAAGGGTATATTTAGTGACCCCTTTTCTATTTATTTATTATCTATGTGTATTTTTTTGTATATATATGTATTTATTTGTGCAATTAAATTATTTTTTTACAATCAAATATGTAATGTGTGTTCCATGCCTAGAGAGACACTTTCAAAGCCCCATTCTTTTCTCTTTTTTGCTTCGAGGTCAACTTAACTACCTTGAACACAAACAAACAAAATATCCTTGAAATGTATATGTATATATATACACATGTACTTGTACTTGTCAAAGTGCCCCGATGCCTAGTGCCGAAGCTTGCGCTGGGTTTTTTTTATACCTTCCGTTGTAAAAAAAGTTGGCTGGCGACAGCCCAGAGGACTCCGCCTGTAGCTCCGCCCACAGCAGTGACGCGACGCTCAGCGTTGCCGACGTCGTCCTCACATGAGGAGAAAAAAATCATTCGGCACCCCATGACGCTCCATTAAACAGGCACCATGTCATCGACGAGAGGAGGATAGGTGGTAATCCTTCAATAATGTGAATGGTGTGTGCTCTCAAATGTGTGTGAACTGATATTGGGAAAGGCGAGGAGGTGTAGGGGTTGGTCACTGTTGTTGGAGCTGGGGAGGGCACAATGGAAGTGGGAGCCTATGTCAAAGTGTTGTGTGTAATTGGAGTCTAGGACTGAAGCGGACCGCTGTTAGTGGCAGGCACAGGTGGATGCAGGCAGCCTGAGACTGTCGGGGCTGAGGGGGGGTAAGGGGTAAGGTCCGTATGCTGTGGAATGAAGGGCTGCCAGTGGAAGTGCTGTCGACGGCTAACAACTCAATGCGGCATCTTATCCAGTGACACCTCGTCCAGTGCCCACGGTTCACTTGTACTTGCAGAGCCCACTCGAGATCCCACCTGAGGGTGAACCTGCAGAGCCCACCATAGATCCTCAGGTGGCTGGTTTTATTGTTCTAAAACACTCTTTTAAATTACGTATATTCATAATATTAAAGAATTTGGCCTAAAATTATTAGTCTGCATTGTTTTTGAAAAAAATGTCACCTGTCCGTTAAGAGAAAGTATCGGTAATTGGTATCGGCAAGTACATGAGGGCCAGTAATTGTACTTGTACTTGGTCTTAAAAAAGTGGCGTATATATATACAGTAATACCTTGGTTTACAAGTAACTTGGTTTGAGAGTGTTTTGCAAGACAAGCAAATATTTCTGAAAAAGTTTGCCTTGATATACAAGCAACGTCTTGCAATAAGAGCAAAATTTTGTAGAAAAGCACCACCCGAATAAGGCTGTAGCAGTGTGAGCGATGAGTCTTTTTAACGACAATGCAATGTCACATTGGATAGATTCCTTGTTACGGTTTCACGAAATGAAAAAGATTCCATTGAGTCAAGGGATAGCAGTGATTCTGTTAGTGATAGTGCAAGTTGTCCTACACAATAATCCTCCTCTCTCTCGTCCCCCTCACACCAGCCACGAAGGTACCTGTAATTAGTTTCTTTTTCTTTATATTTTGTATTATATTACAGTACAGTATTGTCATTTTTATATGAATATTTTTGGGTTGTGGAACGAATCATCTGAATTTCCATTATTTCCTATGGGGAAATTCGCTTTGATATACAAGCGCTTTGGATTACTAGCATGCTTCCGGAACGAATTATGCTCGTAAACCAAGGTATTACTGTATTCTGTATTTTTTAACAAATGGCACCTAAGCAGTTCCATAAGCGATATTGGGAGTCTCAGCTTTATTTATATCTCTAAATCAGCAAAATTGGTAATTTCACATAAAAATCATTTTCAACAAATCACTCCACACATCCCTTATTTGTAGCTATAGTATTGTAGTTATTTTTGCCGCTGATGTCTGTTCATGAAAACCATAAGAAGCACTGTAGTCTGACCTCTCATTGCCTGATATGTGGTTGTTTTCTACTTTTAATCCTTGTTATAACTTGTGAATGATTGATTGTCTGATCCTGTAGAGGGTAGTAAGACAATGACAAAATTACCATTGGAATTAGACTTTTTGCTGATGTAAGAATTGGTATAAATGTCAGAATCTGTAAGAGGTAAGACATTATCATTAACGCTATAAAAATATTTATTCTACAGAGAAAGGGAATGACGCTGGTCAACACGTGGCAATTTGACAGAGCGATCAAACTTACAGTTACATTTTTGTTGAAATCACGAAGCAATCAAAGACAGAAAATTATCTTTTTGATCAACCACAGGAGATGGAATGACATTTGCCGAGATTGAACCCGGCATAAAAATTTAGATCAGTTTGATCTTTCAACAATCTGTAATAAAGAACTCTGGGCAAAGCTTTTATTGACCCTTGCAGTCGGGGCTACCTGCAATGCAAGGGTTAAGTGCTTGCTTTTGTCTAGGTGCTAAAAAAAGTTATACTTAACCGAACCACTGAGCCAGCTCCCTTTTTCTCCAGTTACTGAAGCCTCTTTCCTCATATGCTGTAGCATTACAATATTCCTCAGCGTCCTCACGTCTATGCACTGTGTATAGAGTGTGATGATTTATGGGACCTTAGACCACTGCAGACCACTTAGACAACAGAGGGGGAGCAAGGCTAGAAGGACCGGTCTAAGAACAAGCCAGCTTTGGTCTAAAGGTGCCCATACACTTTACAACCCTTGCAAGACTTTTGTCTTGCGAGGGTTGTAAAGTACTTTAAAAAACTACGATCTGCCCATCTTGGACAGGCAGATCATACTTCCGATCATTGCAAGCCCGCCCCCCTGAGGGGCGGGCTTGCAATGACTGCAATGAGGGGCGGGCTTCCGATGACTGCAAACAGGCAGTGTGCGCGTGCGCACATCGGCCCGTTCGGCAGTTGTCGAACAAGCAGGCCACTAACTCGCCGAGAATCGTATGATTCCCGGCGGGGTTTTCCAGCCTGCTTGTTCGACGGAAGGCAAACAATTCCCCAGAGTTATTCTTTAAAATGTGAACTCATTGCCCAACTTTATCTTCACAATTATTCAAATTCTGGTGGATGATGGAACTGGTGGGCGGTAGATTGCTTCGTTTCTGGCTTTCACTTGTGGTTGTTTGTGCAATTCCTGGTGGATGTAAAGTGGTTGACACCAAATTGACTGAAAATGTAAAGTGATTGAACTTGACCACTAATTGGCCAATATGGTCAGCTGTAGTCTTTTAATTCAAATGTCATGTGAAATTTTTCTTTTTGGGGTAGTGTGCTTTTAGCGCATGCTGTTAAATTGGAAATATAAAAAGCTGATTACTTTTGTGTATTATCATTGGCAGAAAAAAACCCAGCATGCTCAGTATTTTTATTCAAAAACAGAAAATATATAATATATATAGAACAAGTTATAGGTTTATCTTTTTATTTGGAATCATACATTTTGTTTGAAGAGAAAGAAACGAAGACACTTGAGCACTGCATGCAGTATAGGAACGAGAGTTCTCCCATCAACCTGAAAGACAAAAGGCGCAAAAGAGATACAAGAAGTGGTACAGGAGAAGAGACAGCAAATAGCTACATCCACCGTTGAAATACACAAATGTGAACTGTTTTATTTCCCAAAGGATTTGTAAATCTTTCTAGCTAGTGTAAAGCAACAAAAAGTCTGACAAAGTTAAACATAAAGCATTGTGAACTGGTAGCAGTAATGGTGGTACTGGTTTTGGTGGTTGTGGCAAATCAGTAGGTCAGAACGGTGAAAGTGGCGGACAATTGGGGGGACAGTTTCTGTAATTTTTCAAGACATTTTGGCAAAGTCTGAATCTGAGTCAGTTGCTGATGGCAATATAACAGTTTGGAGTAGGTTGCAACCAGCTCAGATTTCCTAAATATCTGACCTGAGCTAAGGGAAACCCTTCTTAATAGGAAACATAAAGCACTTCTACATATTTGGAGAAAAATTCACTCAAAAGTAATAATATACATATACTCCTCCCCCCACCCCCCCATTTCACAGCTGCTGTGTATACCTCTAATGGAGGCCTCAAATAGTGTACAATATCTCAAATATCACAGCGCTAAAAATGTATACACGTAAAGTATATAATAAGTGATGTAAAGTATATAATAAGTGATGCAGTATATATTACATACTATCCCAAGTTAAACATTAAATAAACAATGGTGATCAACTGCTTCTTTATCAGTTTAAATGTGTGAATAAACCCCACTCCACATAAATCACAGTTCATTATTTTCAACCAAGTGTCCTGAACATTTAAGCCAAATGTGCAGCTAATCCTTTGGCTCGCTTCGGCTGCAGGAGGCCTTCAGTTCAGCCAAACTGACCAAACTGAAGGGCTGCTGTACGGGCTATTCAGAATAGCCCGTACAGCAGCCGAAGCAAACAGCCAAAGCGGGGAGAACAATCTGCAGATGCAAACCATTCTCCTGGAAAGTTGTAAAAGAATAGAATAAAAAAAACAGAGTGGGATCCCCTCCCAATTCATACGTGACCCTTTAGGTCTGGTAGGAACAGGGTTTATGAAAGGGGTTATCGAGATGCAGATAAGCCCCCCTGCCCACAGCCCCCCACAACCATCAGGCCAGGGTTGTCGGGAAGAGGCCCTTGTCCCCATCGGCATGGTGGTCTGTGTAGCCTCTCAGGTGGGCTAAATGGACTCTCAGGTGGGCTATATAGGGTCTATGGTGGGCTGTGCAGACCCTCAGGTGGGCTATACGGGGTCTTTGGTGTGGACTCTCAGGGGGCTGTGCAGGTTCTATGGTGGGCTGTGCGGGTTCTATGGTGGGCTGTGCGGGTTCTATGGTAGGCTGTATGGGGTCTACATTGGGTTATGCCGAGTCTATGGTGGGCTGTGCAGGGTCTTAGGAGGACTGTTCGGTCTCACCAGGGGTCCTGGGCGGTCTCGGCAGTTGCGAGCAGTTTGAGAGTGTTTTGCAAGACAAGCAAATATTTCTGAAAAAGTTTGCCTTGATATACAAGCAACGTCTTGCAATAAGAGCAAAATTTTGTAGAAAAGCACCACCCGAATAAGGCTGTAGCAGTGTGAGCGATGAGTCTTTTTAACGACAATGCAATGTCACATTGGATAGATTCCTTGTTACGGTTTCACGAAATGAAAAAGATTCCATTGAGTCAAGGGATAGCAGTGATTCTGTTAGTGATAGTGCAAGTTGTCCTACACAATAATCCTCCTCTCTCTCGTCCCCCTCACACCAGCCACGAAGGTACCTGTAATTAGTTTCTTTTTCTTTATATTTTGTATTATATTACAGTACAGTATTGTCATTTTTATATGAATATTTTTGGGTTGTGGAACGAATCATCTGAATTTCCATTATTTCCTATGGGGAAATTCGCTTTGATATACAAGCGCTTTGGATTACTAGCATGCTTCCGGAACGAATTATGCTCGTAAACCAAGGTATTACTGTATTCTGTATTTTTTAACAAATGGCACCTAAGCAGTTCCATAAGCGATATTGGGAGTCTCAGCTTTATTTATATCTCTAAATCAGCAAAATTGGTAATTTCACATAAAAATCATTTTCAACAAATCACTCCACACATCCCTTATTTGTAGCTATAGTATTGTAGTTATTTTTGCCGCTGATGTCTGTTCATGAAAACCATAAGAAGCACTGTAGTCTGACCTCTCATTGCCTGATATGTGGTTGTTTTCTACTTTTAATCCTTGTTATAACTTGTGAATGATTGATTGTCTGATCCTGTAGAGGGTAGTAAGACAATGACAAAATTACCATTGGAATTAGACTTTTTGCTGATGTAAGAATTGGTATAAATGTCAGAATCTGTAAGAGGTAAGACATTATCATTAACGCTATAAAAATATTTATTCTACAGAGAAAGGGAATGACGCTGGTCAACACGTGGCAATTTGACAGAGCGATCAAACTTACAGTTACATTTTTGTTGAAATCACGAAGCAATCAAAGACAGAAAATTATCTTTTTGATCAACCACAGGAGATGGAATGACATTTGCCGAGATTGAACCCGGCATAAAAATTTAGATCAGTTTGATCTTTCAACAATCTGTAATAAAGAACTCTGGGCAAAGCTTTTATTGACCCTTGCAGTCGGGGCTACCTGCAATGCAAGGGTTAAGTGCTTGCTTTTGTCTAGGTGCTAAAAAAAGTTATACTTAACCGAACCACTGAGCCAGCTCCCTTTTTCTCCAGTTACTGAAGCCTCTTTCCTCATATGCTGTAGCATTACAATATTCCTCAGCGTCCTCACGTCTATGCACTGTGTATAGAGTGTGATGATTTATGGGACCTTAGACCACTGCAGACCACTTAGACAACAGAGGGGGAGCAAGGCTAGAAGGACCGGTCTAAGAACAAGCCAGCTTTGGTCTAAAGGTGCCCATACACTTTACAACCCTTGCAAGACTTTTGTCTTGCGAGGGTTGTAAAGTACTTTAAAAAACTACGATCTGCCCATCTTGGACAGGCAGATCATACTTCCGATCATTGCAAGCCCGCCCCCCTGAGGGGCGGGCTTGCAATGACTGCAATGAGGGGCGGGCTTCCGATGGCTGCAAACAGGCAGTGTGCGCGGGCGCACATCGGCCCGTTCGGCAGTTGTCGAACAAGCAGGCCACTAACTCGCCGAGAATCGTATGATTCCCGGCGGGGTTTTCCAGCCTGCTTGTTCGACGGAAGGCAAACAATTCCCCAGAGTTATTCTTTAAAATGTGAACTCATTGCCCAACTTTATCTTCACAATTATTCAAATTCTGGTGGATGATGGAACTGGTGGGCGGTAGATTGCTTCGTTTCTGGCTTTCACTTGTGGTTGTTTGTGCAATTCCTGGTGGATGTAAAGTGGTTGACACCAAATTGACTGAAAATGTAAAGTGATTGAACTTGACCACTAATTGGCCAATATGGTCAGCTGTAGTCTTTTAATTCAAATGTCATGTGAAATTTTTCTTTTTGGGGTAGTGTGCTTTTAGCGCATGCTGTTAAATTGGAAATATAAAAAGCTGATTACTTTTGTGTATTATCATTGGCAGAAAAAAACCCAGCATGCTCAGTATTTTTATTCAAAAACAGAAAATATATAATATATATAGAACAAGTTATAGGTTTATCTTTTTATTTGGAATCATACATTTTGTTTGAAGAGAAAGAAACGAAGACACTTGAGCACTGCATGCAGTATAGGAACGAGAGTTCTCCCATCAACCTGAAAGACAAAAGGCGCAAAAGAGATACAAGAAGTGGTACAGGAGAAGAGACAGCAAATAGCTACATCCACCGTTGAAATACACAAATGTGAACTGTTTTATTTCCCAAAGGATTTGTAAATCTTTCTAGCTAGTGTAAAGCAACAAAAAGTCTGACAAAGTTAAACATAAAGCATTGTGAACTGGTAGCAGTAATGGTGGTACTGGTTTTGGTGGTTGTGGCAAATCAGTAGGTCAGAACGGTGAAAGTGGCGGACAATTGGGGGGACAGTTTCTGTAATTTTTCAAGACATTTTGGCAAAGTCTGAATCTGAGTCAGTTGCTGATGGCAATATAACAGTTTGGAGTAGGTTGCAACCAGCTCAGATTTCCTAAATATCTGACCTGAGCTAAGGGAAACCCTTCTTAATAGGAAACATAAAGCACTTCTACATATTTGGAGAAAAATTCACTCAAAAGTAATAATATACATATACTCCTCCCCCCACCCCCCCATTTCACAGCTGCTGTGTATACCTCTAATGGAGGCCTCAAATAGTGTACAATATCTCAAATATCACAGCGCTAAAAATGTATACACGTAAAGTATATAATAAGTGATGTAAAGTATATAATAAGTGATGCAGTATATATTACATACTATCCCAAGTTAAACATTAAATAAACAATGGTGATCAACTGCTTCTTTATCAGTTTAAATGTGTGAATAAACCCCACTCCACATAAATCACAGTTCATTATTTTCAACCAAGTGTCCTGAACATTTAAGCCAAATGTGCAGCTAATCCTTTGGCTCGCTTCGGCTGCAGGAGGCCTTCAGTTCAGCCAAACTGACCAAACTGAAGGGCTGCTGTACGGGCTATTCAGAATAGCCCGTACAGCAGCCGAAGCAAACAGCCAAAGCGGGGAGAACAATCTGCAGATGCAAACCATTCTCCTGGAAAGTTGTAAAAGAATAGAATAAAAAAAACAGAGTGGGATCCCCTCCCAATTCATACGTGACCCTTTAGGTCTGGTAGGAACAGGGTTTATGAAAGGGGTTATCGAGATGCAGATAAGCCCCCCTGCCCACAGCCCCCCACAACCATCAGGCCAGGGTTGTCGGGAAGAGGCCCTTGTCCCCATCGGCATGGTGGTCTGTGTAGCCTCTCAGGTGGGCTAAATGGACTCTCAGGTGGGCTATATAGGGTCTATGGTGGGCTGTGCAGACCCTCAGGTGGGCTATACGGGGTCTTTGGTGTGGACTCTCAGGGGGCTGTGCAGGTTCTATGGTGGGCTGTGCGGGTTCTATGGTGGGCTGTGCGGGTTCTATGGTAGGCTGTATGGGGTCTACATTGGGTTATGCCGAGTCTATGGTGGGCTGTGCAGGGTCTTAGGAGGACTGTTCGGTCTCACCAGGGGTCCTGGGCGGTCTCGGCAGTTGCGAGCAGCGTGGAGAGGGAGGAGATTTGTGGCTGGCGCTGTAAACGGGACCTTGCTGGGGACCTCGGCAGCCTTCTTGTGAAACATGACGTCTGTTTGCAGCACCAGCTTCAGTTTAAAGCACCGGTATTGGCGCTTAGTAAAGGGACATTTTCACAGCCTGATACTGATACTGGGACATTTTATGTCCTTTGAGATGGACTGCTGTGCTGACCAATGCTGTGTGCACATAACAGATCTATGAGATAAGAAAATTCCAAGAGGTATGTGTGCACGCAGAGAGCTGGGTGACTAGCTGTGTCTATGAATATGCAGATTTTCACCTGTATGCATGAGAATTATATATTTTCATTGTTTTCATGGTCCTAAATATTGCATTTTGCTTGCATTGCTAGCTATAATAAGCGCTTCAGCATACAGTTATTAATCTTATTTCAGAGTAAATATATGCACATTATTTCACAAATGAGATATGCTGTGAGATTAGCTATTTCTCCTATCTTTGTGGCAGGTGGCAGTCAGCAGATATTCTCATTCCTAGGTATACATTTTCTGATCCTAGTGTTCAACCTTCACCCCTCTCCCAACACACCCACCCACTCCCCTCCAGGCTCTTAAGTCTATATAACACTTGCAGCTATATACTATAGCAAGGGACTGGACAGAGCTCAGGGTTCAGTACTGCAAGGTGAGTCTCAGCTAAATGAAATCTTCATTGGAAATGAATTATGTTTTATACATTTAAGTGTATATAAGCACTGTATTCAATTAGAATCTTAAATAAAGTGTTAATGATGTGATGATGTAAATATTAATTGCAATGCAATATTATTATGCTCTGGAAAAAAAATCATTTTTGATCACATGTACTAGGCTTGCCATTAAGGAATTTGTATTGAAATAGATACAGGGGATTGACCTCTTTCTAAAAATGCTAGATGCCTGGCTGTCATGCTTTTTGGCTTCAATGCTTTCACTGACTCATAACAAATGTAGAGATCTGGACTTCTGCCTGCAGTGGCCGAATGCTTGTTCCAGTTCAGTGACTCTGGGCAAGGTCAGGTATATGCCATTGTTTTCAATGGCACCAGTTTACCCCAATGCCCTGTGTGTCCTCTAAAAAAAAATCAGACAGATTGCATTTTAGCACAGTGTGTTGCATTGCAATTAAAAGGATAAAAGTAGAAAAAAAGAGGCATTACAAGTCAAATTAGGAACATGATGCAGCGCAATACATTGTATCAACATTTTACTTTTATATATATGGGAATTAATCAAAACTGGAGCAGACAAAATCTGGAGCAGCTGTGCACAGCAACCAATCAGCTTCTCTCTTCAGTTTGTTCGATTAAGATTTGAGAATGAAAGAGAGAAGCTGATTGATTGCTTTGCACAGCTGCTCCAGTTATTGTCTGCTCCAGTTTCGATAAATTCCCCTCATAGGGGTTGATTTACTAACCTTATAAACATGCCACGAACAAGTATACACCTCTGTAGTGTGTTCCTTCCCAGCATGATCTATTGGTGGAATCTAGACACCTTTGTAGTGTGTACACACCCAGCAGGTGTGTTGTGCAAAGCCCTGCATGAATTGCAAGGTGATGTTGTGTAAATTAGCTCTACGTTGTGTTGCTTGCGTTGATGAATGCAGAAATGTAAATGCATGAGCTAACCATTTTTGTCTAAACTGTGAAGCAGCATTATATATGCATCATGTGTATTATTTTTCCATATATGGCATTAGTGGAAATATGCTATTAGAGACTTGCATGCCGCTATTAGAGCGGCGTGTAGCCTATGGCACATGCTACATGACGCGCACGTACGTAAATACATAAAAACGCGCCATAACGGCATGAAAATGTGACACGTTGCTCGTGTTTGGTTGATAAATACGTTTTGCTGTGTAAAAATGCACATGCACCTGGTGCGTGTGTGTGTTTAGGTTAGTAAATCACCCCTATAGTGTCTTGCTTGCAGTATTCCAATTCTGCTTGGCCTGGTTGTATGTAATATGGCTGTAATTGTACTACAAATAATGATGTCTGTATTTTAACAGAGTATCAGCTGAAACCTAAATATGAAGCTTGTGGTGATCTCCGCTCTGCTTGTTCTAGCTGCCTGCGCAGGTGAGAAATATAAACCTATTGGCTAGCTGAAGCCGGAAAGTATATACTGTGTTCTTTACTACATTATGTTTAACTTTCTTTTCTTCCTTTCCTATTGAAATTTGAAAGAAACCAAAAGGTTCATAATAATGGTCTGGGAAGGAATGAGAGCTGCGCGTACATTATCCTTACCTCCATGATCCAGACCTCTCTGAATTCCCTTGCTTTCATTCTTTTCTGACCTGAGCACACATCTATAAATAGGTCCATATGAAAATATTATAGGAAAAGGTGTTTCTTGCATATTTCCCAACTGTCCCTCATTTAGAGGAACTGATCCACTTTTAGATCCATATGCCTTTCTTTTTGTTTTTTTCTCCTTACTTGTCCCTCTTTTTGGTCTAATGTATAGACTTCTATTATAATGCACTGTAAATAACTGTAAACCCTTTATTCAACCTCTGCATTTCGGCTTTTTAAAAAATCCAATACGAAATAAAACTAGTCATAAAAGCAGCACTTGCGGGTTTAACCAATCATTTTTGCACATTCATTCTTCATGGTCCACGTAGCTGAGGGTGTATCTCTTGACTCTATACCTTGTGCTAAAATGTGTCTCTCTTTCTTATCTAAGAATATTAAGTGGTAGGTGCTTTACAAAGGACATTAAAGCAGTTATAGACATTGGTACTATCAACATCTTGGTGTTAGGTAGGGATACCGATGATGAAAAGGAAGGAGAATTTATATTTTTCATATATCCTAGCACCAGCCATTTTTTTTAGTTTAGATATGGAGAAGAAGTGTTTAAAATTTGTATTAATTTTTATATTTTTATATTTGACCCTGACTGAGGAGATTTTTCCTCACTCATATGCGTCTGATGCACATACAAGAAATGGAGGGTACGGTCATCATTGCGACAGGAAGGCACATGAAGCAAAACAAACATTAACAGGGTTATTTACAAAAGGCTGAAGAGTTTGGAGAAGGCAGGAGAAGTGAACAATCTAGGCCAAAATAGTCGGACTGGAAAGTGAGCTGAATTGGAGAATTTTTCCAAATCGGCTATTTTGGCCTAGATTGTTCACTTCTCCTGTCTTCTCCAAACTCTTCGCCCTTTTGTGAATAACCCTGTAAAAGTTAAACCTTCTTCATTGTACTTAAATGTGTTTTTGTCCCCATTAGAGCAATTATCAATCACTTCTTGCCCAGACTGATATCCAAGTTCAGTTGCCATAGACTGAACTTAAAGAGGCACAGCTGCCTTTTGCCATTCAGTACTTTTTTTTTTTTGCTTAAAACCCATCTGCCGGGTGTCATGGGAAAGTCATTTTTTTTATCTGTAAAAGGTAAGAGAAGAATATTTTTTTCATTCAGAATAGAAAAGCTTCAGTAGAGCATCTTGGGTGCTTTCTTGCCTAGCCCACTTTGTTTTTTTGTGGGTTTTGAGGCCAAGAAGACTTAGCATTGTGTAAGCTAATACCATCCTGGACATTAACATTTTTATTATTTCTAAGATCAACTGACTACTGTTATGCTGGAGACTCTGATAACACAACTGTGAAGTCATCTACCAGCTGGTCAAAGTCTAAAGCAATTTGTTCTTTGGCTTCTGGGCCTTGCCAGGAAAACATCTCACCCTTTTTTACCTGGGTTTAATGTGTCTTTTGTCTATGTTTTCTCTTTGCACCGATCTGACTTTACTAACCAATCATTCACAACACCCCAGTGCACTTTAGAAATCTGCCTCCAGGCTGCAGAGTTTCCTCATATGATATCTTTGCAAGGTCAGGAGAGCTTTCTAAAGTTTATCTAAACCCAACAACAAAAATGTCATATATTGCAGCTTAGCAGTCCTTGGATGCGGTGGCTGCATTAGTTTTCTTTTTTTAGGCGAAGAATAATATTTGTAGATCATTCTAGAATTTCCGTGTCCTTGTAACGTCCTCTGTATTGAACCAAAAGTTTATCAGAGTTCCAATCTTCAGAACACTTCCAACCTATGTAATGGACCAGTGCAGCTTTTTATCGCCCACATTGCGATCGCCCGCACTCGGAACGCAGGCACATCAGTGCCTGCATTCCGGTCCGGTGCGATCTGCAAAAATAGTGCTCGCAGCATTTTTGCGGATCGCACTGGACTGGAACACAGGCACTAATGCAGTCGATCACACTGTGGGCGAGGGGCCTGCCTGCGGAGCCTGGCTGCGGTGCCATTGACCCCCCCTCCATGCACCGCCACGCCCCCTCCCGCCCCTGAATGCAGGTGTTTTTTTCGTTGGTAGATCTCAATGAGCTCGTCATTTGAAAAGTAGATCTCCAGACGAAAAATAGTGGGCGCCCCTGGTGTACAGCATATGCAGCACAAACAGGGACTAGTATACATTTAAATGAAGATGTACATTAAGAAAAAATACTGGAAGGGTTATGGAATAGGAAGAATAGGAATGACTGGTACCCCAAATGAATGTCTTAGACTTGATCATTCATCATCTGTCTGTAGCTGTGAAGCCAAAAATGTCAGATACTAGATGGATTAGTCAGCTGGTACATTGAGGCTGGTTTACTAAAAGAGTGTTGCGAATGTTCAAACAAAAAGTGTGAAGATTCACTTTAAGTATCCAATCATGTGAAAAGTAAATTATTGTTTATTTACTTCAACTGCATATTATTGGATAATTGATGTGAATCTTCACTCAGTTCACTTTGAGTGAACATTCTCAAGTTCTTTAGCAAATCAGCCCTTTGTTATGGGAAGTTGGAACTGTTGAATTCTTGTTGCTGCCTATACCTTTGATGCTGCTGGCATAACTTTCAACCCAATATTTTCTTATAGGATGAGTTAACACCTTTGTTTTATGTCTTCTTACACAAACTTTCTCCTGGGAAGTCTACAGAAAAGACAGGTGGTTGTACACGTGACTTTAAATTTAAAATGTAAATGGTTTCCCCTCCAAAAAAACGAAATGCACAAAAGCATTAGACTTTTTCTTGCACAGCACAAACAAACATAGTATAATTGCTATTTTTTGTCAGTTCATTTTCTTAAATTATTTGACAAGTGTGTGTTGTTGAGAGACACTAGCTGTGTACAGTATTAAAGCCCCATTCACACCAGATCGGTTGCATTGCGTTGGCATCTGTTTTTTCCAACGTATGCTAATGCAAGGGCACAGAAAAATGTATAAGTTTGAATGGGGCTAGTTAACACCGTTTGAGTGAGGAGAATATTTTCTAAAATTCGCTGATCTCTGTATTCCTCCATACATGTAATCTATTTTTGCTTCCGGCACCTAGTTTCTGCAAATGATGAAACCTTCCTGTCCTCAACGATCACTTATGTGCAGGATATGGCAGGCGATGTCGCTTCCAAAACAACAGATGCCCTGAATCAAGTCAAAGACCTGGCTCTAGCACAGCAAGCTATGTAAGAGTTAGTTAGACATACTGTAACACTCAAAACATATGTATTTTTCTGATGATTTTAAAATTCCTCCTAAACATAAAATTATACGTTTATGTGTATACTTCATACTTTGGCTACTGATTTTTTTAAGCATCAGACCGTTTTCACAGCAGCAAAAATAGACAGATGAACATGTGGAAACGAAGCGTTTATGCTGTTCATATCTCAAAGAATCCTAGGGATGTGTTCCCCATTCATTCCTAATTTTTTCTAAAGAGAAAAGTAGGGTTCCCGTCAAGAGATAATGACACCTAGGGAAGCCATCTTTAACCCACCTTCTAAAAGCTCTGTTATCTAAGAAATTTACCGCTTATTTTATGGGTTTTTAACATGACTTTATTTCGCTAAGGCATCCTTTTATTCTTTATATCCCCAAATATTGTTCACTACTTTCTCAGGAATGTTTTTCAGCTACAGCTAGAAATACATTATGACATTAAATCAGATAACTTAAAGCAACTCTACCACTGAAATAAAAATGAAAAACAAAATAGCTTTATTTGAAGAAGAATTATACTTACCTGTCCCAGGGCCCATTCATGATCAAAACTGCCCAAAGAATCTTTGCATCCGACATACGGTATGCCAGATGCCCTCATCTCCCTCCACACTCTGTGGTTCCTCCTCCTGGCCCCTACATCTAGTATTTCTCCTATAAGCTGTAGTAGCTACCATTACCTTTGTATGCTAGTCTTTAGGGAACACTATTCCTAAACAGGTACAGGAACAAGTATTCCTGTATTGTATTTATAGTAAGTGTAGTCATTCTGTGGCATCACATTGTTTGGTGCAGACGATGCATAGGATTACATAAAGATGCTGTGTGTATCTGCTGTACAATGCTCAGTATTTGGGCCCAATGTGGTCATGTGTTGGTAGTTTTAAATATATATATTATGATGTATATGAATCTATAAACCTCTAAATAGTATATATTTGTTTCTTTTAGTGAATATTATGATTCAGGAAGTGAGTATGTATCCTCTATGTACAGCTCATTCATGAAAAAGGCAATAGAGAGGTGGGATCAGCTGACCAAGTCCTTCTAAACAAGTGGAACAAGTGTATTTCAACAAAGCAAAGATTCTGCATTCTCACCCCTGTAGATGTACTCTGTTAATGCATATGCCGATCTGGCCTTTTATTATCATAGTTGATCTCAGATTATTTTATTTTCTCTAAAAGACCCTGCATCCATGTCATCCATCTTACTCCTCTACTCCCATATACTGCACTAAATAACATTCCAGTGTTTTACTTTATTTGTAATGCAAATTGTGTCTGTTTTGTAAATAAAGCTCATTTTGAAGACAGTAATGGACTTTTTTTTATTTAATTCTATTTTAGTAGAAAATAGCAGAGTTCTTGCATTTAAGGGGATTGCATAATGATTTTTTACATAATTTGTTCACTTATATATGACGTCCAGGACTAAAGATTCAAAATGTAGAAAAAAGTTGAAAACTCCATAGCTAGGTGAATATGAAATATTGCATTCAGATATTTCCTATTTCCTACCTTAAGCCAGATGGTGGAGCTCAAGAGTCTGTTGACTGCAGTTTGACTCTGCGATTTTATAGATTACTCCAAGAAGTATCATGAGAAAGGACTGCTCAGGGTAAGTGCAATGTGTTAATTATGAATATCTCCATGTTGTCCTTTCCAGAATACAACTGTTTGAAAACCCTGATGCCAGGGAAGCAGTACAGGTAGCTGACAGCTTTTAGTCCCTATGCATTCTGCTTGCAGTCCTGACGCTGGATAAACGGAACTGGTTGCTGCAATAGATGTCTATGAGGCCACCATTCCCGCCATATATTTAATTTAAATAATAGCAGTGACAAGAAGCAGAACACATTAAGATCAAAGGTAGTCAGATAGCTGTTCTGGCATCAGGGTTTTTGGAGAGTTGTATCTCGTAAAAGAGCATAATGGAGGTAAGTGTAATTAACACAGTACAGTTACCTCTCATGGTCCCTTCTGGTGAAACTGTTTGGCGTTCCCTTTTCATAAAAATAATGTAATTTGATACTGGGCTGTTTAGCTCAAATCGGAACACACACATAGCTGAATAAATCAGAGGATTAACATCTTCTCTGTATCAGTTCATACAACTCTGTATGAAGAATTAATTATAGAGTGACAGTCCAAAAGTGAGCTTCTTAATGCACTTTGAACAGTCTATCAAGGAACAGCCTTGTATAAATTGTTTATGATTGCTAATCATTAATTATGTTTCATTGATCAAACCACAGTAAATTAAATATGGTTACTATGGGTTACTGAATAGGGTACATTTTCTTCTTTTTTTCGTACCCAATTAGATCATTCAAATATCGTTATCATATTAAATGGCTGTTCTTGTCCCAGGTCCAATCTCTAAATTTGAAAAATATCTGGCCTTGAGAAAAAGCAGGAGTGTATCCCTCTGTATTGCTACATGGAGGAGTCAGATGTAGCTTGGAAATTTTGGTTGAACCTGGAAACTCCATTTGGTTATGTTGTAATGATATATATTTCTTTATCTAAAGCAAATCTCTCAGATTTTTCAAACAATTAAAAGTCTTCATTTGTGTTCTTCTGTCATTTTGTTCCATTTTGTTACTAAAGGTTTGACTTCCTTGACTTCAGCACAAAGCCCGTCCCAACTGCCATTCCTCTGTGCAATGAGTGCACTTGAGTGGCCAATAAGGGCACTGTTACTGGACAGGTTATGGACAGGTTGTAGGCAGGTTATAGACAGGATAGTGTAGCTCAGTCTATAAGTCAGGGAAATCATACCCCTAGCAACAAAGTGGATCTATGTCAGAGTGTCAGAGGAGGGCTTTTCTGCCTCTGCTCTTTAAAAGTTTAATATGATGAGTCACATGTTTACTGTAATACACATTCCATAATATTTCCAAAAATACACAAAATATAAAAATGTTAACAAACTATATAAAACATAATTTACTTTAATCTGCAGTTAATGTGTGATAAACACAGTCTACTAAACGCTCACGTTATGAATTAGTCATGAAAAAAAAGTCCCTGGCTGTAATTCAACTGACACAGAGCAAGCAAAATGACCCAGAAGATTAGATTATTGAGGGCAGACCCTGTAATTAGTAAAAGATATTAGGCTTGTGCACACGCAAAAAAATGAGTTTCGGTTCGTCTCGTTTCGGATGTTTCCATATTTCATTTTTCGGGATTCGGGTCTGAAAGTCAATTTGTTTCGGCATTGGAAATTTTCGTTAATTTTGTGCAAGTCGAAAATGAAAATTAAGTTGCAGAAAAGTGACATTAATAGGGCTATTCACATAAGGGTGAAGGGTTTGGAGAAGGCAGGAGAAGTGAACACTCTAGGCCAAAAGAGCTGATTTGGAAAAATTCTCCAACTCAGCTCACTTTCCAGTTCAGCTATGTTGTCCTAGATTGTTCACCTAGATTGTTCACTTCCCCTGCCTTCTCCAAACCCTTTACCATTTTGTGAATAACCCTGTAAATGTTAACTTTTTTATTTTTAACTTTTGACAATCCAAAGAAACAATAAAAAAAAAAAGCATGGGGTTCCTTCCGGCAATTCATACCAGATCTTTTAGGTCTGGTAGGAATATTAGGGAGGATCCCAATGCAAAGAAAATCAAATTGTGTGGTTCCCTCTAAAATCCCTTACCAGACCCTTGATCCAAGCAGCAGCCTGACAAAGCAGGAAAGGGGGGGGGGGACAAGTGTGCGGTCACGTGCCCTTAGCATTGTGAGGGTGCTTTGCAAGGGGGGGGTGGCAACACCCTGGAAATGCACCTTGTTCCCATGTCGATAAGAACAAAAGCCTCTTCCCCACAACCCTGGTCCGGTGGGGGTCTGCGGGCAGGAACATAGGCTTTTAGGAATCTAGGTGCCCCCTTTCATAAAGGAGGCACCCAGATGCCGCCCCTTGTGAATGAGTAAGGGGGAGTTGTCACTGCTACTCATTCATCAAATGAAAACAGACAAATTGTAAAAAAAATACTCCATGCACATTTTTAACAATTCCTTTAATAAACACAAAAACAAGAATGTCCCACAATGTCAATCCAGTGTTTCAATAGCCAGTGGCAGGCTGGCTATTGCTGCTGCCCACTGCCTTCTACCAATCCACAGAGTACCAGTCCTGAGAGGGAAAGTAAGTAAAGTATCATATCGGTTTTAACATGTTAATATAGTTTCTAATGCCCTTTATAAAATGTTAAATCTGCAGCTTTTAGTAAAATAATATGTGGTGATCCCAACAGGAAGGTCCTTATTAAGCCACTTCCTGTTATAGGGTGACAACACTCTGGCCCTGTCATCCTGTATTCACACCTGTATTGTCAACCTGTGTCAGGGTTTCGGTGGAGACTACAAAGCTGTTTTAATACACATTGGGGAGGATTTATCAAAAGTGGAGCAAACAGAATCTGGAGCAGTTGCCCATTCCAACCAACCAGCATCTCTCTTAATTTTGCTGAGGTAAGATTTGAAAATGAGATAGAGAAGCTGATTGGTTGAAGTGCACATCTGCTCAAGATTTAATCTGCTCCAATTGTGATAAATTCCCACCTATATGCAGGCATAGTCCAGTCCACTGTTGTCACCATCAAGAAAGCCACCCTGAGAAATGCCATGCAGCATGCACTGGAGTGCATCTATGTACAGAAGAAGTGGCTGCAAAGAAGCTACAGAAGATTGGCAGCACTGAGATAAAACAAATTATGAAAAAAGAACAAGTATTTAATTTTTTTTAAACATGGCAGTTGTCTGTAATGTCTACAACTATTGCTAATCCTTCACCGATACATTATCATTATTGTAAGTGTGAACACCAGTATGCTATAAAAATGATACCATACCACAATCCTACACAGGGGTGATCACAACATTACTAGGTGGACAGAGGCGTGGTAGTTGTTCATAAGACACAGCGCTCCAGGAAATTGCATATCATTCATTTAGGGTTTGCATCTACTTTTATTATGTGGCGGTATTTTCACTTTTTATTTCAGCAAAGGTTTAGTTTAAGGGCTCATTCACACTGGAATCGGCCGGCACGTACAGCTCCGTGCTGCGTGCACGGCCGTATCGGGCAGCTCCCGGGAAGGACAGGTGCTGCGTGTGATCAGGGCCGGTGCTAGGATTTTTGCCAACACAGACGCGGGTGAGTGTATATGTACGCTTACAGGATGGATCCTGTCTGCATCCGAGCCAGGTAACACACACCCGTACGGACCTGCACTTAAGGTGAGCATAGGGGGACGTACGGCCCCGTAGTCACATAGAGAAGGACGGGAGCTGCGTACTAATCACACGCAGCACCTGTCCTTCCCGGGAGCAGCACAGAGCTGTATGTGCCAGCCGATTGTTGTGTGAATGAGCCCTAAAGCTACTGAACTGTTTGGCTGATAACTGATAAGTTTTGTCCGATAATCGTAAGTAGGGCTGCAGCTAACGATTATTTTCATAATCGATTAGTTAGCCGATTATTGAGTTCGATTAATCGACTAATCGGATTTAAAAAAAATGCTCCCGGCCGATCTCGACTTACCTTGAATGACGGTGTTGTCGGCGGGCAGCGGCGTTGTTCGTTCTCGGCGGGCAGCGGCGAGTTGGGAAGGTCACCGGGAGGAGAGGGCCAGACGCATGTCCTCAGCGTGGGCGCTGCGTCGCGTGACACCAGCGTAGGCGCGAGCGGCTTAACTGACGTGGGCGTGGCGTGCAGCGGCGAGCGTGAAATTTGAATTTTAGCAGACGAATCGACGATGGAAAACGTTGGCAACGTTTTCCATCGTCGATTTTAATCGACTTAATCGAATAATTGTTGCAGCTCTAATCGTAAGGTGTATGGGCACCTTAAGCCTTCATCAATGAAAGCTCAACTGAACATTCAGATGAAATCCACAAAGCACGTTATTTTATTTTCGAAAGCAGCCACAGTCTGAATAGAAAAAACTGTCACCTGCTAGCATGCTGCAGAGAATGACCGTTGTTTCCTGTATGTAAGCACAAGTCTGACACACTCCCTGCTGAGTCAGAGCTAGAGCTTTCTAATCAGCAGGGAGCATGAGCTTTGCTGATTGCAGAGATATAGGTCTCACTAAGTAAGGCTTGGTTCACACCTGAGCGTTTTTTTTAGTTTGTTTTTTTTCCAGTGCCCATGGTCCACTTGTCCGCCTCCACTTGCTTTCTCCCCCGGCACACCGCTAATTGTCTCAGGCGTCTTTTCAGTTTACACTCGGTCATTTCATGGTAGTAGTGCTTCTGTCCTCCTTTTTATCTGTTCTTTTGGATTTTTTACATGGAATATTGTTAGCAGCAGATGTAAACAATGAGGGCCCAGTCACACTATAAAGAGTGCGTTCCAGTGCATTCAGCCTCTGGAACGCAACATGGCCAGCTCACTTTGTTTTGGGGCGTGACGGTGCATTGAAATCAATAGCACTGCAGCCACGCCGCCCGCCCGCAGAGCGATCGTCACCACCCAAACGCGTGGCAAATAAGTGCCTGTGTTCCGGTACATTGTGATCTGCAAAAAAGTAGCGCATGCAGCATTTTTGCAGATTGCACTGGACCAATACGCGAGCACTAATATACCATGCGTTTGGGTGTCGGCGATCGCATGGCGTGGGGGGGG
>NW_017307490.1:444461-446439 GCF_000935625.1 Nanorana parkeri | reverse complement strand
GGGGGGAGGGCGGGTTGCATGTGGTGCTACTGACTTCATGGCACCGCCACGCCCCCTCCTATCCCAAAACAAAGTGAGCCAGGCGGGACGCACTGGAACGCAGTCTTTATGGCGTGACTGGGTCCTGACAACAGTATTTTTAAAACAAGAATGATTTTTTTTTTTAGCATGTATTTTCCTTTTTTAGGCTGGGTTCACACCTGGGCAGTTGTAATATGCACGTAAAACGCACGTTTTTGGCCGCATTGTTTTTGCACGTTTTTCTATCCACAAAACGTGCATTTGACGCGCGTTTTATGAAATCTAATATGCGGAAGTCAATGGATCCGCGTGGAAATCCGCCCCAAAGAAGCTCAAGTACTATTTTGAGCGTTGGCCGTTTTTCAGCAATTCGATCAGCACTGAAAAACGCCCAGGTGTGAACGCAGCCTTTGGAGGGGTGCTTCACTTACCTGAACTCCATGCACCTGCTGCTCCTGATCCAGGGGTTAACTCCATGTGTCCCAGACCTTCTTCACCCTGATGTTATTGGCCTCCTCCAAATCCGATGCCGCTGCTGGCAGAGCAGGAGCCTCTGCAAGTCCATGGCACCGGGCGGGCTCTCTCTGTGCAGAGAAGGAAGTAAGTGGTGCTGCTGGCACCCCATTCTCCCTGCGAGGCCCGCAGTGGCAGAAGGGGAGGGGGCAGGGCTTGTCCTGAGGCTACGGGCACCCCATTCTCCCCACGAGGCCCGCAGTGGCAGATGGGAAGGTGGCAGGGCTTGACCGGAGGCTGTGCCCGACACCCCATTCTCCCCGCGAGGCCGATGGGGAGGGGGCGGGGCTTGTCCTGAGGCTGCGGGCACCCCATTCTCCCCACGAGGCCCGCAGTGGCAGATGGGGAGGTGGCAGGGCTTGACCGGAGGCTGTGCCCGACACCCCATTCTCCCCACGAGGCCGATGCGGAGGGGGCGGGGCTTGTCCTGAGGCTGCGGGCACCCCATTCTCCCCGCAGTGGCAGATGAGCAGGGGATGGGGCTTGTCCGGAGGCTGCGCCCGGCACCCCATTCTCCCCGCGAGGCCCGCAGTGGCAGATGGGGGAGTAGCAGGGATTTGCGGAGGCCGCGGGCACCGCATTCTGCCCGCTTGGAAGTTGTTGCAGCTCCCTTCTGGCCAGCGACGGACTCGCCAGGTGAGGTGAATCTGCAGAGGCGAGGTAGGCGGCCGCGAGGCCCTCGCAAGCGCGAGGCCTTAGACGACCGCCTAACTCGCCTAATTAGAGAGCCGCCTCTGTTCACAAGTATATTTAGATGCTGTTGGAGCTGGTGCCAATTAGTACAAATAGGACAAGGGCAACTTGCTAACACAAAGATTTGTAATGTAAGAATGAGAAAGATAAATATAGGAGAATCAACAATAATAGTGTTCTTGCCACACTACTTCTAAATATAGTCAAATTAAACCTGCATCCTAATAACTGCCATGATTCTAAGAAACTTCATCAGCAAAGGTTAGCTGAAGACAATCATGAACAATGTCTGGCTGATATCAACATAAGATTTTAGTGACGTGGCAGGTAAACAAGTTTATGCATCCCTATCAACTGTGTACTAAGCCCCCTCCGCTATCGCAGAAACTGATTTATGACATTATATGGCACTTATCTCAGCCTTGCCACATAGTTCTGAGTCACACAAACTGGTCAAGGTCCTGACTGGATTTTGTACTGCTGGCCAAATATCTTTCTTATTACTAGCAATCGACACTGCTTGATAAGTTATATTTCTGAATCTTATTATTGCATTTTAAAGATTTCTCGAAACTAGGAACCTCATGTCAAGTTAATTTAAGGATACAGGCACCATATGCTTTAGCCCTATATCTGTCTTTACATATTTAAAGATATAATTCAAAATAACTATTTAAAAATTGTTATATTTATATATAGAATATATACCTAGTCTAGAACATATAAATATATATATACATACATATACACA